>NC_089007.1:1961663-2047128 GCF_963932015.1 Anas acuta | reverse complement strand
CCACCCCCCTTTACCCCCCCTTTACCCCCCCACAACCAAACCAGGGCGAGAAAACACCCCAAACCCCCCCTTCCCCCCCCCCAAACCCCAAAAACCCCCCCAAACCCCCAAAAACCCCAAAACCCCCAAAAACCCAATGGGGGGAACCCAAACCAGCGGGGCGCAGGGGGGGGTGCTCAACCCTATACGAGCCCTCGAGACTCCCACGTCCCCCCCCCACCCCAGTCCCCCCCCCCCGGGGGCCGGCTGGAGCCCGCGGGCGCTGGCAGCCGTGGCCGGCGCACCCACACGCGCTGGGGCCGCCGCTATTTTGGGGGCCTCCGACCGCAAAAGAAACATCCGGGGGCCCGAGGGGGGGGCGCAGGGCAAAGATGGGGGGGGACGGGGATGGAGGGGGCACGGGGGGGCCGGTATTTGGGTGGGGAGTTGGGGGGGGGGGGCGCACCGATGGCACAGCTCGGTGGGCACTGGGTTGGTGGCTGGGGAAGGGGTTGGGGTTTGGGGGGTTGGGGGGGGGTATGGGGGAAATGTGGCCCCCCCCCCAAAAAAAAAATGTCACCTGGTTGGTGGCCAGTGAGGTTGGGGGTGTTGGGGATGGCGGGGGGGGCGCAGGGTCACTGTCCCCCTCCCCAAATGGTGGCTGGGCAAGGGTTGGGGGCTTGGGGACATTGGGGACAGTGGGGTGGGGGGCGCAGGGTCCCTGTCCCCCCCCCCAAACGTCCCCAGTTGGTGGCCAGCAAGGGTTGGGGGTGTTGGGGACAGTGGGGAGGGGGCGCAGGGTCCACTGTCCCCCCCCCCCAAATGGTGGCTGGGCAAGGGTTGGGGGCTTGGGGACATTGGGGACCAGTGGGGGTGGGGGGCGCAGGGTCCCTGTCCCCCCCCCAAACGTCCCCAGTGGTGGCCAGCAAGGGTTGGGGGTGTTGTGGGACAGTGGGGGGGGGCACAGGGTCACTGTCCCCCCCCCCAAATGTCCCCAGTTGGTGGCCGGGCAAGGATTTGGGGTTTGGGGGTGTTGGGTGGGGGCACATGGGCACTGTCCCCCCCCCCCCAAAATGTCCCTGTTGGGGGCTGGGTGAGGGTTGGGGGTTTGGGGACACTGGGGACAGGGGACGGGGGCACTGCGGTGGGGGGGGGGGTTGGGGACACGGTGCACCGGGGGGGACATGGGGACAGGGGCTGCTTGGGGTGGGGGGGCGGTGTGCTCCCAGTGCTCCCAGTGCTCCCAGTGCTCCCAGTGCCGCATTGCTGTGCTCTTCCTCCCCAGTGCTCCCAGTCCTCATTCCCAGTGCTCCCCACTTCCCATTCCCAAGTACTCCCAGTGCCATGTTCCCAATGTCCCCAGTTCCCAGTGCCCCCAGTCTCCCTCCCAGTGCCCCCAGTCCCCATTCCCAGTGCTCCCAGTGCCATGTTCCTAATATTCCCAATGCCACATTCCCAGTGCCCCAGTTGCAGTGTGCCAGTCCCCTTCCCAGTGCCCCCAGTCCCCTTCCCAGTGCTCCCAGTCCCCCTCCCAGTGCTCCCATTCCCTATTCCCAGTACTCCCAGTGCCATATTCCCAGTGGTTTCCCTTCCCAGTACTCCCAGTCCCCCTCCCAGTGCCCCAGTCCCCTTCCCAGTACTCCCAGTCCCCATTCCCAGTACTCCCAGTGCCTCCGTTCCCAGCCTCCCCCTCCCCAGTCCCCCTCCCCAGTGCCCCCAGTCCCCTCCCAGTGCCCCCAGTCCCCTCCCAGCACACATGGAAGCCATTGGCGCTCCCTTTGAAGGGCCGCGGAGCCCCGGCCCAGCTGCCTGCGCTCACCGCAGGACGGGGGGGGGGGGGGGGAAAAAGAGGGGGGGGGGCAGAGCAGGGGGGTGTCCCCGGCCCCGGGACGGGGGGGGGGGACAGGGATGGGGACATCGCCACCCGGTACAATGGGCCTGCGACCCCTGTCCTGAGGAGACCCCCCCCCAAAAAAAAAAATGGGGTCGGAGCCCCCCCGCAATGATGCGATGGGGTCTGAACACCCCCCCCCCCCAGACTGATGTTATGGGGTCTGAGAGCTGCCCCCCCCCCAAAAAAAAATGATGTTATGGGGTCCGAGCCCCCCCCAAATGGATGTCAGGGGGTCTGAGAGCCCCCCCCCCAAAAAAAGATGTATGGGGTCTGAGCCCTCCCCCAAACTGATGTTGTGGGATCTGAAAGCCCCCCCCCAAAAAAAAAAACCCTCACGTCCCAAAGGCTGAGCCCCCCCAAAACTGATGGTGTGGGGTTGAGAGGGGGGGGGGGAAGGGGAAAAAAGGGGAGAGGGATGGGACTGGGGGGGGACATGGGGAGGGGGGGGGGGACATGGGGGGAGATGGGGAAGCGCTGGGGGAGGGCTGGGACGCCCCCCCCAGGCTGGAGGCAGGGCGGGCACCGAGCCCCCCCCCAGCCAGCTCTGCCCCCCCCCACCCCGGTAATTATAGGGTGGCAGCGGCGCCGCCCTACAATCAGTGGGGCCGAGCACCCGCCCCCCCCCCCCCAAAAAAAAAAATCCCCCCCAGAGCTCCCCAAAAACCCTGAGGGGACCAAAATCCCCCCCCCCAACCCCCCCAGCCCCCCCCCCCAAATAACCCCCTTGACCAAACCCCAGCGCCCAGTGCCCAAAACCCTGCCGGTGCCAGGGCGCTCGGACCCAGTTTGGTCCCAGTTTGGTCCCAGTTTGGTCCCAGTTTGGGTGGGCCGGGGACCAGTGAAGCCCCGGCGGGGGGGTCTGGGTAAAGGGTTTTTTTTTTTGGGGGGGGGCAGCGGTTGCGGCCATCGGCGGCGCCGGCGGCTGGGGGCTGTTAGTCAGCGGCTCGGCGGCGGAAAGCCCTGAGTCAGGGCTGGGAAAGGGCCCCGCTGGCTCCGAAACGGGACATTTGGGGGAAAAAAAAGGAAAAAAAGGAAAAAAAAAAAAAAGGAAAAAAAAAAAATTTTTTTTTTTTTTTTTTTTAGAAAAAAAAAGTGGTTTGGACAAACCCCGGCTCGGGGGGAAACTGAGGTCGGCAAGCGGCGCCTCGGCCGCACCGGGGATCCCCCGGCTCTTGTCCCCTGGGGTGTTCGTGGCCCTGTCCCCAACCTCGTGTCCCTGTCCCTGTCCCCAGCCCTGTCCCCATCCCCGACCCCATCCCCTGTCCCCATCCCTGGTCCTCCTTCTGTCCCCATCCCGTCCCCATCCCCATCCCCCTGTCCCCCATCCCTGTCCCATCCCTGTCCCCATCCCTGTCCCGTTTTGTCCCATCCCCAGTTCCCCCCAGCCCCATTCCCGGTTTCTCCCCACCCCATCCCCGCTCCATCCCCTCCTGTCTCCGTCCCTGCTCTGTCCCCATCCCCGCTCCATCCGTGTCCCAGCCCCAAACCTGGCCCTGGTCCCCATCCCTGCCCTGGTCCCTTCTGTCCCCATCCCTGTCCCGTCCCTGTCCCCCCACCCCCAGCCTGGGTCCCGTCCCTGTCCCCGTCCCCGCTCCCCGGTTTGGGTCCCCACAGGCTGTGGGGTGAGGGGGGCCAGGCCCCTGGTGCCCCAGCTTCCCCTGTCCCCTGTCCCTTCTGTCCCCTCCCTCCTGTCCTTTCCTTCCCCAGCTCTTCCCCTTTTGCCTTTTCTCTTCCCATCCCTTTCACTTCCTTTTCTTTCCTTTTCCTTTTCCTTTTCCTTTTTCCTTTTCCTTTTCCTTTTCCTTTTCCTTTTCCTTTTCCTTTTCCTTTTCCTTTTCCTTTTCCTTTTCCTTCCCCTTTTCCTTCCACTTTTCCTTCCCCTTTTCCTTCCCCTTTTCCTTTTCCTTTTCCTTCTCCTTCCCCTTCCCCCATCCTCACTCTTTCCCCTTTTCCTTTTCCCTTTTCATTTTCATTTTCTCTTTCCTTTTCATTTTTCCTTTTTGTTTTTTCCCCTTCCCCTTCCCCTTCCCCTCTCCCCCCATCCCTCTTTCTTTCCCTTTTCCTTTTCCTTTTCCTTTTCCTTTTCCTTTTCCTTTTCTCTTCCTCTTTCCTTTTCCTTTTCCTTTTCCTTTCCTTTTCCTTTTCCTTTTCCTTTTCCTTTTTTCCCTTCCTCTTCTTCTTCCTTTCCCTTTCCCTTTCCCCTTTTCTTTTTATTTCCTTTTCTTCTTCATTGATAATATTTATTTCTCTCTTCTCTCTCTTCTCTTCTCTTCTCTTCTCTTCTCTTCTCTTCTCTTCTCTTCTCTTCTCTTCTCTTCTCTTCTCTTCTCTTCTCTTCTCTTCTCTCTTCTCTTCTCTTCTCTTCTCTTCTCTTCTCTTCCTCTCTTCTCTTCTCGTCTCTTCCTCTTCTCTTCTCTTCTCTTCTCTTCTCTCTCTTCTCTTCTCTTCTCTTCTCTCTCTTCTCTTCTCTTCTCTTCTCTTCTCTTTTTTCCCTTTTCTCTCTCCTTTCTCCCCCTTCCCCCCCCGTTTCCCCTCTCCCTCCTCTCCCCTTCCCTTCCCATTTCCCCTTCCCATTTCCTTCCCCTCCCGCCCTGCCCCCGGCCCCCACCGGCCCCCTCGGCCCCCCCCCCCCGGCCGAGGGGCGGTTCGGGGCAGGGCTCCCGGCCCGGCCCCGGCCCCGGTCCCGGCCAGAGCCGGCGGCACAGCGGGGGCGGGCGGCGGCGGCGCTGCCTCCTGCACCGGACCCCGGAGCCCCCGGAGCCCCCCGGAGCCCCCGAGCCCCCGGGGCCGCCACCCCCGACCCCGGCATCCCCGGCACCCCCGGGCATCCCCGGGATCCCCGGCACCGGCACCGTCCCGGCTCGCCCCCGGTGCCGCCCCCCCCCCCCGCCCCGGTCGCCCCCTCCTCGTTTTAGCGGTGACCCCGAGCTCGGAAGTCCCGGAGAGAGGTAAGGACATGGGGACATGGGGACATGGGGACATGGGGACATGGGGACATCGGGACTTGGGGACATGGGGACATGGGGACATGGGGACATCGGGACTTGGGGACATGGGACTTGGGGACATGGGGACATGGGGACATCGGGGATATGGAGACATCGGGACATTGGGACGTGGGGACATTGGGGCATTGGGACATGGGGACATAGGGACTTGGGGACATTGGATGTGGGACTTGGGGACGTGGGGATGTAGGGACACGGGGATATGGGGACATGGGGACACGGGGACAGCCCCGCACCAGCAGCTCGTCAGGACAGGGCAGGGGACCCTCAGGGACAGGGACCCCCCAGGATGGGGAACCTTGGATATACGGGATTTGGGGGTATGGGACCTTTGGGGTATGGGACCCTCGGGATAGGATCCCTGGATACGGGACATTTGGGATATGGGAGTCTTGGGATAGGGATCCCCAGGATATGGGACCCTCAGGATATGGTACCCCTGGGATATAGGACCTTGGAATATGGGACCCCTGGGATAGGGATCCCCAAGACACAGGACCTTCAGGATATAGGACCCCTGGGATATAGGACCCCATGGGTTACAGGACCCCTGGGGTACAGAACCCATGGGTACGGGACCCCACAGGACAGAGACCCCCGGGGTGGGTGGCATCGGGGCTCGGTGGCTCCGAGGAGCTTTTCATCCCTGGGATTTGGGGTCGCCTCCAGATGTGTCCCCATCCCCGTCCCTGCTGCCACCGGGACCCCCGGGTATGGCACCCAGGGGGACAACGGGGTCCCGAGGCACTGGGACACGGAGCACTGGGTGCTCACAGGGGACGCAGTGCTGTGGGACCTGCCGCTGGGGACACGTCTGTCCCCAAGGCTGTGGCACCCTGGCCACGTCTTCCCCTGGCACGGGGCCACCCTGGGCCAGCCGGGGCCCTGCGGTGACACGGGGCTGGCACCAGAAGCCACCACGGTCCCTTGGAGCCGCAGGGACCAGGACGTGGGGACACCCACGCGGCAGGGGACGGGGACCCGGTGTCCCCCTTCCCCCCCCTGTAGGGCCTGATCCTCCCTCCTGCTGTCCCTGCGCCCACCTCGGTGTCCCCCACCCCAGCGGGGTCTCTGCTGTCCCCATGGAGGGGACAGGGCTGCGGGGGCGAGGGGACAGTGCCAAGTGCCACCTCTGCCACCAGCTGTCCCCTCCAGCTCCACCGTGCGAGCAGGGGGAGCCAGGGCCCGGCTGGGTGAGGGGTGCCCCCCCCAGGGACCCCCCCCCGGGGACCCCCACGTTTGGTGGCCGTAGGCTGGAAGGAGCCGGGAGCAGTGGGGATGGGGAAACTGAGGCAGGGGCCGAGGGGGGGTCCCGGTTTCGGGCCACCCGCTGAGGTTGGGGCTGGGGGAAAGGCACCGTGGGGACAGGGACTGGGGGCTGGGGACATGGGGTTGGGGACGAGGAACCAGGGAATGGGGACAAGGGAGCAGGGGTGGGGGTTTGGGGACATGGGACTGGGGTTTGGGGACATGGGATGGGGGTTTGGGGACATGGGACTGGGGTTTGGGGACATGGGATGGGGGTTTGGGGACATGGGATTGGGGTTTGGGGACATGGGACTGGGGACAAGGGAGCACAAATCGGGGACCAGGAGTGGGATTTGGGGACCTGGGGTCGAGGACGGGAGCTGAGGGGCTGGGGGCAGGGAACAGGGGCTGCGCTCTGGGGACCGGGGACTGGGAGCTGGGGACCAGGGGACCAAGGAGGGGGTTTGGGGACCTGGGCTTGGGGACCAGGGGACAGATTTGGGGGACTGAGGACTGGGGACCACGCTCCGGGGACCAGAAATTGGGCACCAAAAACCGCAACTTGGGAACCAGGGACGGGGAACCGGGGCCACCCCGACGGCAGGGTCTGCTCCTGGATATTTGGGGTGGGGGACGATAGCAGGGGACGGGGGTCCCCAGCAGGGGACATGGCACAGCCCCGGGGGGGGGACACGAAGCCACCGCAGCCACCGGCCCCGGCAGCGGCCACTCGTGCACCGAGCTCGCGCCGTTCTCAGCCCGCGGCTCCCCGGGGCGCCGGCCCTGCTCCTAATTTCCCGGCGCAAGCGGAGCTGATTTATGGGAGGTTTACACTATTTTAAGCGTGCCTCCGTTAGACGCTCGCCCTGGTTTTAATTACCTCGGCTCTCGCGGCAGGGCAGCGTTCCCGGGGCACAGGCCTGGCCCTTGTTATCCTTGGAGGGCCGGGAGCGCGCTGCGGCCGCGGCCGGGGCCGGCTTAAAAATAGGAGCAAAAAAAACCACGGCAAAGAGGGGAAAAAGGGGGGGGGGGAGGAATTAAAAAAAAAAAAAAAAAAAAGAAATGAAATTAAAAAAAAAAAAGCTGAAAAAGCCGCAAAGTGGGTGAAAGGAGGGGAAGAAAAAAATAAAATAAAATAAAATAAAAAAAGGAAAAGGAGGGAAAAGCCGGGGGTGCCGGCGGTGGGGGGGGGCAGCTCGTGACGCCCGGTCTCAGCCCGGCGGCGTGGGGCTGCTGAAGGCTCAGGGAGGGAATAAAAGCAGAGGAAGTCGCCGGGGAGGGGGGAGGCCGCAGCGTAATTCGATTAAAAGGCCATAAAGGCAGCAGGAGCCGAGATTGGGAGCGGGGGGGAGGCGGCGGGGAGGGGGCTGCGGGGAGGGGGCTGCGGGGTCCCCGCTGCCGGCACAGCCTCGCTACGAGCCCTCGGAGAAGCCCCTGCTTGGGGAGGGGGGTGCCCACAGCAGGGGGGGTGTGGGGGGAAACTGAGGCACGGGGGTGCGGGGAGGGGGGCAGGGGGTGTCCCTGGGGTGCTGGGTGCCTGTGGTACAAGGTGCCCATGGGAATGGGTGCCCTGGGGTGCTGGGTGCCCCACTGCAATGGGGGCCCCATTATACTGGGTGCCCCATCATACTGGGTGCCCCATTATACTGGGTGTCCCATTATACTGGGTGTCCCATTATACTGGGTACCCCATCATACTGGGTACCCCATTATATTGGGTGCCCCATCATACTGGGTGCCCCATTGCAGTGGGTGCTGGGTGCCCCATCACACTGGGTGCCCCCCATCACCCCCCCCCCCCCCATCACCCCCTTCCCCTCTCTCCTAACCCCCTTTTTTTCCCCTCTTCCCGCAGACCACCATGGCCCCGTGCCCTCGCTGACGGCCGCCCCCTCCGCCAGCACCCTTGGGTGCCCCCCGCCATGGGCGACTCCTACACCGCCGCCTTCCCCAGCGGCCCGGGGCTGCTCTCGCCCTCCGCCAGCCCCCAGGCATCGCCCGGTCCTTACGGCCCCGATTACGGCCCCTTCGGGCACCCCTTCCCCGCGCCCACCGGCACCCAGGAGGTGTTGGGTGCCCCGGTGGTGGTGGCCACCAAGGGGCACCCATCGGGCGACTGCTTGCCGGGGGTCTACCCCTCCCTGGAGATGCCGCACCCCTACGGCTCCTGGTACAAGGGCGGCATCGGTGGGGGGCTACCGGGGGGCTCTGGGCCGGCGGCCCCGGCTTGGTGGGACGTGCACCCCAACGGTGGCTGGCTGGGGGGGGCCGGCGGGCGCCGAGGGGCTGCAGGGGTCCCTGCAGGGCCAGCCGGCTCTCAGCCCCCCCCTACCCGCTTACGGCTCCGATTTCGGGGCTCTCAACCCCCCGCCTTACGCCGGGGGTCCCGGCGCCACCCCGCTCCCCAAAAGCGGTTTGGGGGACGCGGGGGGCAAAGGGCCACGAGGCGGGGGCTCTCCGGGGACGGGAGGGCGAGCGGCTTGCGACTGCCCCAACTGCCAGGAGTTGGAGAGGTTGGGGGGCGGTGGGGGCGGCGGCGGCGCGGGGGGGCTGAGGAAGAAACCGGTGCACAGCTGCCACATCCCGGGCTGCGGCAAGGTGTACGGCAAAGCCTCGCACCTCAAAGCCCACCTGCGCTGGCACACGGGCGAGCGCCCCTTCGTCTGCAACTGGCTCTTCTGCGGCAAGCGCTTCACCCGCTCCGACGAGCTGGAGCGCCACGTGCGCACCCACACGCGGGAGAAGAAGTTCACCTGCCTGCTCTGCAGCAAGCGCTTCACCCGCTCCGACCACCTCAGCAAACACCAGAAGACCCACGCCGAAGCCGGGCCCCCCAAAACCCCCGGGGGGGTCGCCGAACAGCAGCCCCCCGCTTCCCCTCGCCGCCCCGCCGCCGCCTCGCCGGACAAGGACGCCGGCAGCCCCGAGGCCGGCAGCTTGCTGGAGATCTGAGCCCCGCGCCTTCCTCCTCATCCTCCTCCTCCTCCTCCTCATCCTCTTTTTTCCCCTCTTCCTCCTCCTTCCTCTTCCTCCTCGCCGGGGATATTTATTTCGGGGTCCCCCCCCCCCCACCCCAGCCAAGCCTACACCCCCCCGGGGCCGGCAGCCGCTCCCCGTTATAAATTATAATTTATGTCTTAAATTATGGCGAGGGGCGCGGGGCGGGGGCTCGCCGAGCGCCGGGGGGAGCGCCGGGGGGGGATTTTTGGGGTGAGCACCCCCTTTTTCTCTCTCCCCCCCCCCTCCCCTTTTCTCGCCTCGCCGGCTGTCTTGGCCCCGCACAGAGCTCAGGGACAGGGTTTGCCCCTTCTCCTCCGCCTCGTTAGCACGCCCAGGTCGTTAGGCGCTGATGTACCCCCCCCTCATTAGCTGGCTACCCCTCCCCCCCCCAAAAAAAAATTAAAAAATGAAAGCAATAAAGGGATCAACCAGGAGCAACGGCAGCGTGGTGCCCCCGTCCCTTCCCTGGGGGGAAACTGAGGCACGCGGGGACGTGGCTGCGGGGGGGACCCAGCCCCACAAAGTGCCCCCAGCCCCCAGGGGATGTCCCTGCTCGGGGTCACCGCAGTGTGAGCAGTGCTGGGGACAATCCCGTTGTGTCCCCTTGTCCCCCGTCCCTGCGTCCTGGTGGCCCCGTGTCGCTGTGCTCTCGTCCCTCTGTGTCCCCATCGCCCCGTGGCCCCGGGTCCCGGTGTCCCCATGTCCCCGTTCCCAGCACCCTGCGGTCCCACGTCCCCATAGCCCTGTGACCCCATGTCCCTATTGCCCCACGTCCCTTCGTCCCCATAACCCTACGTCCCCTTGTCCCCGTGTCCCTTCATCCCCATAGCCCCGTGTCCCCATAGCCCCGTGTCCCCATGTCCCTGCATCCCCATGTCCCCAAGCTCAGGGACCATCCACGCACCCCAAACCCCTTTTGGGGTCCCATCGGGGTCCCCCACCTGCAGTGACCACGCGGGCACATCCCACACACGTGTGCTCCCCCCAGCCCCGTGTCCAACAGCCCCGGGGACATCCATGCATGGGAACACACAACCCCACACGTGTGGGGCGCCCCGTGCCTCAGTTTCCCCACGGCCAGTGGGGGACACACGGTGACGGTGTGGGGCCGAGGACCCCCAGATTTTGGGCACCGCTGGCTGGCAGCGCCCCCACACCCCCCCCTCTTCACCGAGCAACCCCAGCGCTTTGGGTTCCTGCCAGGGCTTTGAAGCACCGAGCCCCATTTTGGGGCTTTTTTTTGTGTATTTTTATTTTTGATTTTTTTCTACAAAACCCAAAAAAGCCACGGAAAAAGGCAGAGGAAGGCGGAAGCGGCCTCGTGCTCGGCCGCCTCCCATCCCAGCGCCCACGGGGCCGGCGGCGGGTCCCCGTGCCAGCGTGGCGGGGCCCCCGGTGCCACCACCCCCGGCCACGTGTGCCACCGCGCGCTGAGTCACCGCGCCTGGCAGGGACCCAGGGGCGCTGGGGGGAAACTGAGGCACGGGGACGTCCCCAGCCAGGGTGACACGGTGCCACGGCGGGTGACAACGCCGTCCCCAGGTTGGCTCTGCCACCTCCTCGGGCCTTGAATTTGGGGTGGTGGGTGCCAGCTTGCACGAGGCCCCCCCACCGCTGATCCCCCGCTAGACACAAGTTGGCTTTTTTAGGGGTTTTTCCCCCCAAAACGCTGCTCGCTGTGGGTGGGCCGGTGCCAACGGGCGCCGAGCGCATCCGGCCGCGTCCCCGAGCCAAACCCCGACCGGAGCCTCCCCAAACCACGGGGAGCCCAAACCCACCCTCGCCCCGCTCTGAGGGCCCCCCAGAGCCCCCCACGGCGGCGCGAGGTTTCCCAAACCCCCGGGATGTGTTGGGGGGGGGATTTTTTTTTTTTGGGGGGGGGTTTCGGCTCCAACCGCCGCGTCCCAGCGAAGGGAAGCCGCGAGGCCACGCCAGCCCTGCGGTGGCTCTGATGTCTTCCAGCGATCGGCGCCGTCCAAATCGTTGTCTCCTATCAAACCCCGCTCGCTCCGTAACGGGTGAGGAATGCAGGGCCTCCCGCCGCAGCCCCCTCCGCCAGAGCGTTTATTTAATATCCTGAAAAAATTAAAATAACTTCTGCGGCCGCTAAGGCAAACACAGAGATAAATATAATAAAAGCGAGCCGAAAACGGGAGGGAAGGAAAATGAGAGCCCACGAAGAGGAGCTGGGAGCGCTCCAAGCCCGAGGGGCTGGGCTGGGGGGAGCGGGGCGGGCACGGCACCCCTGGGAGCCCAGTAGGGGGTGTTCCCATATAGGAACCCCTGGGACCTCAATAGGGGGTGTTCCCATATGGGAACTGATGGGACTTGGGCACCCATGGGATCCCAGTAGGGGATATTCCCATATAGGAACCCCAATAGAGGGTGTTCCCATATGGGAACCTCTGAGACCCCAATAGGGGATGTTCCCACATGGGAACCCACTGGACATGGGCACCCCTGGGACCCCAATAGGGCTAATTCCCATACGGGCACCCACGGGACCTGGGCACCCCAATAGGGGAGCGTTTCCATACGGACACCCATGGGACCTGGGCACTCCTGGGACCCCAATAGAGGGGCGTTCCCATACAGCACCCACAGGACGTGGGCACCTGTGGGACCCCAATAGGGGATATTCCCATAGGGGCACCCCTGGGACCCCAATGGGGGGGGTGTTCCCATACGGACACCCCTGGGACCCCTGTGGGGGTGTCCCCATAAGGGCACCCATGGGACCTGGGCACCCAGGGGACCCCAATACGGGGCTGTTCCCCTACAGGCACCCATGGGACCCGGTCCCCCCAGGACACCCCCGGATTGGGGGTCCCGCGCAGTCCCCCACGTGCAGGGGGCGCGCCGCCGGCCCCCACGTGCCGCTTTCCCGCCCCCGCGGCGGCGCACCGCCTTCCTTAAAGGGGCAACGCCATCCGCGGTGGACCCCCCCCGCTATTTCTCATCTCCCGTTGCGGCTCGGGGTGCCCCGAGCGTCCCGCACAGAGCTCGGCTGAGGGGAGAAAACAACCGGGAGAGGAGCCCGGTGGGAGGGGGGCGCTGGCCCCGCCGTGCTCCGGGAATTAGCAAGGAGCCGCGGCCGCTTTAAGGCCCCCCCCACCCCCACCGGGGAGAGCGCGCGGAGCCGTTTGGGCCTCGCGGCGGGAACGGGAACGGGGACGGGAACCGGTAGGGCTGGGACGGGGACGGGGACGGGGACGGGGACCGGGGAAGGGGAAGGGACCGGGACCGGGACCGGGAGTGGGGACCGGGACCGGGACCGGGGAAGGGGAAGGGACCGGGACCGGGACCCGGGGGTCGAGCTCGGAACCGAGGCAGGGCCGGGGACTGGGGAAGGGACCGGGACCGGGACAGGGAGTGGGGACCGGGACCGGGGACGGGCCTGGGACCGGGAAAGGGCTGGGACAGGGGCTGGGGTAGGGGTAGGGGCGGGACCGGGACCGGGACACCGGCACCGCGAAAGGGGCGGGAGTGGGACCGGGAATAGGGCTGGGGACTGGGACCGGGACCGGGGACCGGAGACTGAGGACGGGGCTGGGGCAGGGCTGGGGACCGGGACCGGAACGGGAGAAGGGGCTGGGACAGGGACAGGACCGGCACCGGGGCAGGGCTGGGGACCCGGTACCGGACCGGGACCAGGACCGGGACCGGGATCAGGACTGGGACCGGCACCGGGGACCCAGTACCAGGACCATGACCATGACCGGGACCGGCACCGGAACCAGGACTGGGACTGGGACTGGCACCGTGACCATGACCCCGTGCCCGGTGTCTCCTCTCCCCGCAGGCCCAGCTCAGGATGTGCTCCCTGGGGCTCTTCCCCCCTCCGCCACCCCCGGGCTCGGCCACCCTGTACGAGCTGAACAACGTCCTGGTGTGCGGCCGCCTGTGCGAGCCGCTGCCGCTCGCCTTCCAGAGCCAGGTGAGACCCCCCCCGGGCTGGGCTACCGGTGGCCCCCCCCTTCCCCGTGCCCTGTGCCCCGTGCCCTGCTCACGGTGCCCGGTCTGTGCCCGTAGCTGGCGGGGCTGCCGGCCCTCAGCCTGCCCAAGGACGGCCTGAAAGCACCGGGCCGGCTGGAGCACGGCACCCGGCCGGCCTTCATCCACCACCGAGAGGCTCTGTGGAAGCGCTGCATCAACGCCTGGTGAGTGCCAGCATCACCGGGGGGGGGTCACGGCCCCCGGGGGTACGGCCCCGTGCTGCTGTTTCACCCGGTGGCTGCCCCCAACCCTATTAAACGTGACCTGGAGGCTCCGTTCCTGGAGACGTGCCCTGCTTTGGGGTTTTTCCGTGCCGGGGGGCAAACCCCCATCTGGCTAAATTGGGGTTTGGTGGTGTAAAAGGGAGCTCGGAGCAGCTGGGGGGGGTTCTGGGGGGCTCGGGGCCTCGCAGCGGGCACGGGGAGCAGGTTTGGGATGGGCACGGGTCCCCACAGCCGTGTTTGGGGGGGGCTCACCCGGCTGTCCCCCGCAGGCGGGACGCGGGGCTGTGCGGGCTGCTCAAGGAGATCGCCAGCGCCGAGGAAGAGGAGGGTGAGTGGGGGCAGCTGGCGGGGTTGGGGCATCTCCGGGGGCTCTCCAGGCCCCCCCTTTGCTCCCCCGGTGGCCGTCCCATCGTGCCCGTGCCCCCCGCAGGTCTGCAGTGGCTGAAGACGGGCTCGAGCTCCGCTCTGGCCGTGTGCCGCTGGCTCTCCTCCCTGCACGGCTCCCTCTTCCCCCACCTCTCGGTGAGTTTTTTTTTTTTTTGGGGGGGGGAACCAGGGATAACGGGGTGCCATGTCCCTGCTCCAAGGGCTGCTTTGGGGGGCGGGTTTTTGGCTGAAAACCCAGCAAAATGTTCAAAGTGCTGGTGGGCAGCTGAAAACACCGCGCGTTTCCTCCCATAAAGGGAGAGCAACGGGTGCCAAAGGGGCAGCAAACCCCACCGGGGGGGAGCAACGTGGAGCTGGGGGGGGAGGGAAGGGATTTGCTGCCAGCTCCGGGCTAATTTTTCTCCCCGTCTGCCCCTTCCTGAAGCTGACCAGCGAAGACATGATCGCTGCCTTCTCCCAGGCTGTTGACTGGTGAGTGCCGAGCGGCGCGAATTTAGCAGAGAAAAAAATTTTGCAGGGAATTTAGCAGAGAAAACGACCCCGCCGAGCGGCGGGAGGGAAGGGTTGGGTGTATTTCAGCGGGGACCTTTTGGGAGCTGCCTTTGGTGGCCCCGGGGTGTCACCGCTCCCCGTCCCCGTCCCCGCAGGGCCGGCTGCACCGTGCGCGCCTTCGCCTGGCACCCCCACACCAGCAAGTTTGCGGTGGCGCTTCTGGATGACTCCATCCGGGTGTACAACTCCAGCAGGTGAGGAGCCACCCACCCAAAAACGCCTCCAGCACGCTCCCAGGACTCCTCCAGCGTCCCCATCCCCGTCCCCGTGCGCTCAGGCTCCGCTCCCGTCGGTGCCACCCATCCCGAGAGCTCGCAGGAGCCCCCCCGGGCACCCCCCAGCATCTCCAGCCTCAAATTCTGTTTTTTTTTTTTTTTTTCCTCCCGGGTGCCCTGCAGTCTCCTTTCTCC
Source organism: Anas acuta (assembly GCF_963932015.1). Taxonomy (NCBI): domain Eukaryota; kingdom Metazoa; phylum Chordata; class Aves; order Anseriformes; family Anatidae; genus Anas; species Anas acuta. The sequence continues at coordinate 2,032,430 of NC_089007.1, read as the reverse complement.
TCCAGGTCTCCCCGCTCCCCCGGCGCGTCTCGGCAGGCGTGTAAAGCCCTCCTGACGAGACGACTCCGCCGCCTCGTCCTGCGGCCCCCCCAGCGCCTCCCCGCTGAGCCGCTGTCCCCCAGCTGGGATTTCAAACCCGCAAGTGCCAGAGCTCACCCCGGGACCGGGCTGTGGGGAGCACGGGGCTGGGCGCTGAACCACCTGAGGTGTGCTCCGGCTCGCCGCGCCGGTGTCACCTGGCTGGGGTCCCCTCTGTCCCCCCCATCCCACCCCAAAAAGAAGCAGGTCACAGCGGGGCACCCTCACCCTAGGCTTTTAGGCACCCCGCCGCGGGCAGAGCTGGAGAGAGGACCCTGGGAGCTGCCCCCCGGGTGGGGTGAGCGCTCCACTCCCTCTTTTTGCCCTTCATCACGCTCTCCTCCTCTTCCTCAGCGCCACCATCCCCTCGCTGAAGCACCGCCTGCAGAGGAACGTGGCCGCCGTGGCCTGGAAGCCGCTGTGCGCCTCCATCCTGGCTGTCGCCTGCCAGAGCTGCGTCCTGGTCTGGCACCTGGACCCCACCTCCCTCTCCACCAGGTGCCAGCCCCCCCTGGGGGGCTGCTGCCGACCCCTTTTTGGTTGGCTCGGGGTTAAACCCGGGGAGAACACGGCGCCGGGATGCCAGGTTTTGGGGTCTGGTGCCAGCAGCTGGTTTTATTTTCCTCTCCTTCCCTCCAGGCCCTCGTCCGGCTGCGCCCAGGTGCTCTCCTACCCCGGGCACAGCCCCGTCACCAGCCTGGCCTGGGCTCCCAGCGGGGAGCTGCTGCTGTCGGCCTCGCCGGTGGACACGGCCATGCTGGTGAGCTGGGGGGGGCTTCTTTTTTTTGGGGAGTAGAAGCTTCGTTTGGTTGGGGGGCTTCGTTTGGTCGGGGGGGCTTCATTTGGTGGGGGGCTGGAGCTGTCAGCCCACTGCTGGGCCACCTTGGAGGCTGTGTGGCTGCTGGGGACGGATGGGATTTCCTCAGAGAGTGGTTTAGGTCCTGAATTTGAACTCAGTTTTCCTCTGGGGGTGGTTTAGGTCCTGAATTTGGGGCACTCAGCCCTGAAAGCCTCACACCTCGCTCCCCGATCCATTCCCAAACCTTCCGGCGTCCCATTTCGGCCCATTTGGCCGATGTCAGGAGCCGTCCCCGTGGCTGTGGGGCTGCGCGGTGTCCAGTGACCCCCCCAGCCCCATTGTGCCCCCCTCCAGGTGTGGGACGTGTCCACGGAGAACTGCGTCCAGCTGCAGTGGTTTGGGGGCGGCGGGGTCACCTTCTTGGCTTGGTCACCGGATGGCAGCAAGGTGCTGGCGGCCACCCCCTCGGCGGTGTTCAGGTGAGCTCCTGGTCCTGCTGCTGCCCCCCCCCGGAGCTGTTTTCTCTCAGTCCTCTTTAACATCCTCATTTCCCCTAAATAAAGGGCTTTGATTGTCTCCTAGCTGCCCCCCTTCCCCCTGTGACCCATGCCGAGGGGGGGAAATTGGGGGTTAGCTGGGTCTGGCCTCTCGGGCTCCTCTCAGGGAGGCAAAAGCGGGGCAGACACCCAAAATTTGTCCTGCTCACGTCGGCCTGCTTCTCCTCCAGAGTCTGGGAGGCTCAGATGTGGACGTGCGAGAGGTGGCCCACGATCAAAGGGCGCTGCCAGGTAGGATGGTGCCACCAGCGGGCGTTTCGTCCCCCCTCAACGAGCCACCAGCTCCCCAGCCGTGGTGACGGGCGCTGACGTCCCCTCTGTGCCCTGCAGACGGGGTGCTGGAGTCCCGACGGCAGCCGGCTGCTCTTCACGGTGCTGGGCGAGTCCGTCATCTACTCCTTGTCCTTCTCCGAGTACAGGGGTGAGTCCCCAAGGTCCCCGAGGCGCTGCCTTGCTGTCAGCCCTGGCTGGGGTTGGCCACAAAAGTGTTTTGGTGAGGCTCCAACCTGCTGGGCGCACAGCCAGGACACGCAGGGAAGGGTGGGGATTTCTTCCACCGGTTCCTGGGGGCTCTCAAAACGCAGCTCGGTGCCAATTTTTCCCCCTTTTCCCAATTTTTCCCCCTTTTCCCAATTTTTCCCCCTTTTCCCAATTTTTCCCTCTTTCAGGGGAGATGCAGGGACAAGTGGGGGGCTCCAAAACAGCTTCCATTGTGGCAGACCTGTCGGAGACCACCTTCGAGACGCTCTACGGGGAGGAGAGGTGGGTCTGCCCCTGCCTGTAATGCTTGGGGGGGTGGAGGGGGCTTGTGCCCCCCTTTCCAGCAGCCCCCAATTTGGGGGGTGTTTGCGGGGGGCTCACCGTGCTCCTGCGGGTTCCAGGATCGGGGGAGAGGTGCACTCCATGGTGTGGGACCCCACCGGCGAGCGGCTGGCGGTGATCATCAGAGGTAAGCACGAGGTGCTGCCCCAACATGGGCTGTTCCTCGCTGATTTCACCCCAAAATCCTCACTGCAGCGGGCTGGGGAGCAAACCCCAGAGGGGTGAGGGGCCAGCAGGGCAGCGCCCGCCCCCTCCCCTTCCTTCCCCACCGGGACTTTGCTCCCCTGAGTCCCTTGGCGAGGGAGCTCCGTGCCCTGTGCCAGCCCTGCCCGAGCTCTCGGTGTTCCCGCAGTGCCCGCACTGCTCCTCGAGCCTCTTGGCTGTGCCAGAGGAGCAGCCCCGGGGATAATCGAGCCATTCAGGGCCTCCTGGCTGCAGCCGGGATGAGCAGTGCCCCGACACAAAGCAGCCCTTTGAGGGAGCACCGAAAACGCGGCGCTGGGGACGCTGCCGCTCGCCTCGGCCTCCCTGCGAGCTGCCGGTGGGGACAGCGCCTGGGCTGCATCAGAACCACGGGGTCTGAGCTCAGCCGCTTTTATTTTGCCCGGCTTCAAGCTGGGTGGGGGAAAAAAACACAAGGGGAAAACCTTGGAGGGTCCCAGGACTCCTGCAGCTGGCTCCTCACCATCCTCCGCGCCCGTAGGGGTAGAAAAATAGAAAATAATCACTGGGGTCAGGGCACGGGGCCCTCACATCATGCCCTGAAGGTTGGGGTGTTCCTAAAGGAGCTGCCTCGGCTGCTGCCCAACCCCTTCTCCCCCAGCTTTACCTGCCTGAGGGCCATTTTTGCTGCCCCCAGCCCGGTTTTGCTGCCCCCACCGTGCCCCTGGGACCCCCGGGGGCAGCCTGACGCCCGCTTCTCTCTCCTCCCGCAGGGAATCCCGACTCCCCCGGCAGCCAGACGGTGGTGGCCGTGTTTCGTACCCGCAACAGCCCCGTGTTCGAGCTCCTGCCCTGGTGCGTAGCGCGCCGGGGGCTGCCTGGGGGCTGCCCACCCGTGGGATGTGGTGGGGAGGAGGGAGAAGGCACTGCCACCCTGCACTGCTCCTCCAGGCAGCGTTGTTTTCCCCCAGAATCGGTCATATTGCCCCCATTTTGGCCATATGACCCCCCAAACCCTTTATTTGGGGCCCTGTGGGGGTGCTGACCGTGGCTTTCCCTCCCCTGGCAGCGGATTCCTGCGGGGGGAGCAGGACGCACAGCCCCAGCTCATCGCCTTCCACCCCTGCTTCCAGCAGGGCGCCCTCCTGACCGTGGTGAGTGGGGGTCCGCGTTGGCAGCGCCTCCTGCACCTCTGTGAATAACGCAGGGGCTGCAGCACGGGCTTAAAAACGTCCCCAAAAGTGTCCCCAAAGTGTCCCTGGGTGGGCAGAGGGCGAGGAAAGCGCCTTCGTCTGGGTTTTTGGGGAGCTCTGGGACTCATCCTGCTCCTCCGGGGGGGGTTTGGGAGGGGGGTGCTGACCTCTGCTCGTGTCTCCTGCAGTGCTGGTCCACGGGGAAGATCAGCCACGTCCCCTTCTTCTTCGTCAGCGCCCACGTGCCCTGCGCCAGCCCCGGCCGCAGCCCCGTGGTGGCCATGCCCAGCGGCAGCGTGCGGGAGCAGCCCCTCTTCTCGGAGCTCTGAGCCCCCCCAGCGGCTCCCCTGCCCCAAAAAACGGGGCTGGGGCGCTCCCTCTGTCACCTTCCGAGGCTCGGCTGCTCCTCTTCCTCCTGGGACACAACAACGGGGCTCGAGGGGCTTCTGGTGGCATCCGAGGGATTTTTGGTGGCATCTGCTGCGGGTTCCTGCCTCCACGTGCTGGGGGGGGCAGCTGGGGGTCGGTGCTGCTCAGATTAAAGGTGATTTTTCCTCCCCTTTGCCTTTTCTGCACCTCGCTGGGTCCTCGCACAAAAGCAGCCCTGGATTGGCCTTGGAAGTGCTGCGGGGAGCGAGTTCCCAAAACTGTGTGGGGCTGGGGCTGGTTTTGGGGTTCTGGCAGTGCTCCGTGGTGCCAGGGGTGAGGCTGAACCAAGCCAGCCACCTCCGTGCCTTAATGAATAATTAAAGCAGGTTGGAGGCACCTGCTGCAGGGTTTGGGTGCTCTCGGTGCTGTATGGGGGAGGGCAAGGCTTCGGGGGGGGGTCTGGGCTCTGCTTTGGGGTCAAATAAGGGCTGCCGTGAGGGCTGGGGCATCCTTGGCCAAAAATGCAGCTTTTGGGCTTCAGCTGGAGGGTGTAGGAACCACCTTGAGGGTGTGAAACCCCAAATTTTGGCTCCTGGGCCCTCCTGGGGGCTGTGAGGGGGGGGTTGGATGGTGCTGGAGCCCCGGCCTGGGGGCTCGTGCTGGCCCACGTGAGCCCGGCCAGTGCTGAGGCTTTTTTTGGGAAGCAGATGGGCCCCAAGCAGGGATTATCTGTGAGGGGCAGCGGGGTTATTAAAGCCCGGGATTACACACGGTTAATCCCTGGGATTACGCTGTAATCACCCTGCTAAAGCCTGGGGTGGGGGGGAGAGATGATGGGGAGGGCTTTGGCTCCCCCCCCAGCTCTACAACACCCCCCCAGGACCCCCAAAATGGGGCAAGGACCCTGCCCCCCCCCAAATCCCCTCCCCCTGCGGGCAGGAGGGCAGCAGCCAGCTCCCTGCCAGGGGTAAAAAAACAGGGTACAAACCCGCTCCGGCTGCTGGGACAGCTTGGGGGGGGGACGCTTCACCCCTGGGGGGGGCTCCCCAATTTTCAGCCGCCTCCTCCTGCTCGTGGTGCGTCAGAGGACGGTGCTGAGCGTCTCCTCTTCCTCTTCATCCTCCTCTTCCTCGGGGTTTGGCCGCTGGCAGGGCAGCGCCCGCAGGTACTGGAGGTGCAGCCGGGTTTCGGCGCGGCTCCTGCGCACGTAGCGGCCCACGCAGGCGAGGAGGGCACCGAGCCACCCCCCCACGGCCACCAACACCCCCGCGTCCGGGGCCCGCGGCCGCCGGCTCCCCGTGGCCGTCTCGTTGTGGCCGTTGGAGGGGGGCAACCCCCGGGGCCCCCCCATGGGGCAGCGGGGGCAGCAGGGCAGCCCCAGGGCCAGCAGGAGCAGCCAGGCCGCCCGCATCGTCCCCGAGCCGTGCTGGGAGCGAGGGGGGGGCTCCGTGTCCTCCCCCAGGACAGCTGGCTGCTGACGCCCGGGCTCCTCTCCCAGCTCCAGATGGGACAGGGGGGACACGAGGGGGGGGTTTGATGCCCTCAACCAACTTCTCTGCCCCGATTCCCGGCCCCGCTGCACCCCCCCTGCTCCCTGGGGGGCCCACGAACGACCCCCAGCTGCCAGGGTGGGAACCGTGCTGGGACCTCACTGGTTTTTACTGGTGGTGGGGCTGGGAAGCTGCGGGTACATCGCAGGAACGGGGGCAAGCTTCCCAGCACCAGCTCCCAAACCCCTCTCAGTCAGTTCTCTGCGCTGGCACCAGTCCCACGCCGTAACTGGGACCAGTAAAACCCCAGTGCCGCTGCCTCAGTGTCCGGCTGCGACCGCTCTGTCCCGGGGGGGATTTTTGGGGGTGCCCCCCAGCTGGGGACCTCATTTGCTTTGCTCTCCCGCCTCGTGCCTCAGCTCCAACGTCCTGCGGGCCATCTGCAGGGCCCCGTCCCGCGTGCGGTTGCCGCCGATGAAGCCGCTGGCGTGCACGAAAACGCAGCCGGGGATGGCGGCGAGCTGCGACAGCTCCTCCTCACGGACCCCCCGCCACGGCTCCGGGAGGGGAAGGCTGCAAAAAAAAAAAAAACAAAACAATAAAAAAAGGGGAATAAGAAGGTGAAATCCCACCCCAGCCTGATGGGGGGTGTTTAGGGTGCGGGGCTCACCGGCTCTGGAAGGTGTTTGGCCCCACCGGGACGCTCTGCACCCGCCACTGCCCGCTGCGGTCGGGGAACAGCACCAGTTGTAGGGGGGTGGGCAGCTCCAGCTCCTTTTCCAGGCTAAAAAGGTGCTCCTTCCACGGGCACCCCCCCTGCGGGAGCTCCAGCACCGCCCCGCTGGCGTCCACCTGCGGGGGGGACACGGTGTGACGGGGCCCTGGCATCAGGGGGGGTGTCCACGCGGCCCCGGTGCTGCTGTGGGTTCGGATTCTCTCCCTAAAAGCTAGAGGGAAAGGCCCCCCCCTGCCCCCCGATGGGTCCCGGTGCTGTTGTGGGGGGGTAAAAGCATAAAGGGGGGGGTGGGGGGCACGGGAAGGGGTGTGGTTGGGGATATGAGGGTGTATGGGGTGGGTGAAAGCAGGTTTTGGGGTGCAGGGGGTGATGTGGGTGGAAATGGGGTGCAGGGGGCGCAGGGATGTGGGCACAGGGATATGGGGTGCAGGTATATGGGGTGAAAGGATATGGGGCACAGGGACACGGGGGTGCAGGGATGTGGGGTGCAGGGATAGGGGGCACAGGGATTTGGGGTGCAGGGGCTGCAGGTCCATGCCCCACGGCTACGGGGCTGTGCGGGGAGGCTCACAGCGAGTGCAGGTGGCCCCTCACAGCCCCGGGGCTCAGCCCCACTGTTCTGTCCCCCCCCCCCAGACCTCCAAACCCCCAAAAACCAGCCCCAGGAGCACCTCAAAGCGCCGCCGGATGGCCTCCTCCACGAGCGCCCGCGCGGGCAGCCAGGCCCGGTGGTAATAATCCAACCTGTCCAGGAACTCGCCCCCCACCAGCTCCAACGCCCGCTTGAACCCCTCCTGGGGACGCAGAGAGGGGGGGGTCAGCCCCAAGGAATTCATCCCCGTGGCCCCCACCCCACCCCCTCGTGTCCCCTCCCCCTCTTCCCCACCTCGGTGTCCTGCTCGGGGTCGTTCCAGCGGGGGTTGAGGCGGCCCACGCGGGCGCTGAGGTGGGTGGTGAGGGTGTAGCGGGGCTCCCCGTCCGTCTGCGCCACCCCGTTGTCCACGGCGTCGATCTCCTCCACAAAGTTCTCGTAGAGCTGGGGCCAAAAAATAAAAATAAAAATAAAAAAAATGGGAAGGGGGCACGGGGGGGGGGAGGTTCAGCCCCGCCTGGAGCGAGCAGCGGGCGCTGGGAGGACGCGACCCCAATGTTTATAGGGTCACCCCATAAAAAGATGATGGGGGGAGCCCCCCCACCCCGTACTTTATCGTAGAGCGCCGTCACCACGGGGCCGTCCTCCGGCTGCCCCAGGAGGTTGGCGAGGATTTGGGCGCCGAAATGGTGGTAAATCAGCCCGGCGCTGCTCAGCTTCGTGGTCCAGGGCTTGCTGGGCTGGAGGCTGTGCATGGACAGGGCAAAAGACCTGCCAGGGAAATGGGGTCAGCCCCAAAGAGCCCCCCCCAGCCCCTAAGCGGGGAGCCTGGGGTTGCTGGGGGGGGTCTCACCTCTGGTGGTGGTCGTAGCGGTGCCGCTCGGGGTCGTACTCGCCCCCCACGTCCACCACCACGTCGCACTCGGCCAGGCGCTCGGGGTCCCGGGTGCGCACCACCTCTGCGTCCTGTGGCGGCATGAGGTGAGGTTGGGGTGGGGGCTCAGGGGGGAATTTTGGGGGGTGGGGATCTCAGGGTGGTCGCCAGGTGAGATTGGAGACCCCGACTGCAGCCCCTGGGTGGATCTGGGGACCCTATGGGAGGAGTGGGGACCCCAGGGTGGGACCAAGGACCTGAATGGGGAATGGGGACCCCAAGGGGGCTGCCAGGTGAGATTGGAGACCCTGAACGTAGCCCCTGATGAACCCAGAGACCCCAAGGGAACACTGGGGACCCCAGGGTGGCCCCCAGGTGGGACTGTGGACAATGAAGTGGGATGGGGGACCCCAGGATGGCCCCAAGGAAACCGAGTGGGGACAAAAGACCCCAAGGCTTGCCCCAGGTAGAACCAAGGACACCAAGGGGCAGCAGGGGACCCCAAGGAGGCCCCCAGGACACCGGGGGGGGGGGCTGAGGGACCCCAGAGTGGTCCCAAAGACACCGAGGGGGGGGACAGGGGACCCCAGGGTGGCCCCCGGGTGGTCCCAAGGACACTGAGAGGGGGCGGGGGACCCCAGGGTGGCCTCCCAGTGGGATCAAAGGCACTGGGGGGACACCGGGAGCCCCGGGGTGGCCCCGAGGACACGAAGGGGGGGTGGAGACCCCCGGGGTGGTCCCGAGGACCCCGAGGGGACCCCGGGGAGGCCCCCAGGACACCAAGGGGGGGGCTGGGGACCCCAGGGCGGCCCCACAGACCCCGAGGGTGTCCCCCGGGTGTCCCCACGACCCCTGCGGGGCTCCTCGGGAAACCCCAGCGCGGCCTCCACAGGGCCCGGGCCCCTAACGGCGGCCTCGGCTCCCTCAGGGGGGGGCCGGTCCGGGCCGTACCCGGTACGGGGGCAGCAGGCGCAGCAGGCAGCACGCCAGCACCTCGTCGCAGTGGAAGGTGCCGTCGTGGGTGCCGATGCGCGGCGCGGGGCCGGGCCGAGGCCGCTTGGGCCCGGCCCCGCTCCCGGTACCGGCGGCGGCCATGACGGGAAGGGCCCGCGCGGCGCGGCGCATCACTGCGCATGCGCGGCGCGGCGCCGCTCTGACTGCGCACGCGTGGCGCCGCCTCGCTGACTGCGCACGCGCACTCCCCCGCCCACGCGAGCCCCGCCCACACCGCCCCACGCCCTTTTGTACTGCGCATGCGCCAGGCTCGCCCTCGCGGGCACGCCCCCGCCCCTTAGCAACGCCCTGGTGCTCTGCGCATGCGCTGAGCCGCGCCCCCAAGTGCCCCCGCCCTGCCGCACTGCGCATGCGTCAAATGGGAGGGGGGGGGGGGGGAGCCTGGCGCCTGCTACTGCGCGTGCGCGGAGCTGCGGGGGGGGCGGGGGATGGAGGGGGGACATGGGGGGGACATGGGGGGACACATAGGGGGACATGGACGGATATGGGGGCTATGGGGGGGACATTGGGGTGTGGGGGGGCATTGGGGGACACAAGGGGATATGGGGGGACACATAGGGGGACATGGGAGGATATGGGGGTGACATGGGGGGACATAGGGGGGACACAAGGGGACATTGGGGGGATATTGGAGGACACAGGGGGGACATTGGGGGACACAAGAGGGCATGGGGGGACACATAGGGGGACATAGGGGGATATGGGTAGGACATAGGGACATGGGGGGGCACGGGGGGACATGGGGGGACATGGGGACATTGGGGGACATGGGAGGGGCATGGGTACGACATGGAGGGACATCAAGGGACATGGGGGGGGCACAGGACACAGACATGGGGACATGGGGACACAGGTGGGCACAAGGGGACACAGACATGGGGAGAACAGACATGGGGGGACATAAGGAGTATGGAGCACAGGGACATGGGGGGGGGACGTGAGCATGGGGGACACAGACACGGGGAGAATGGGGACATAAGGGGACATGGGGAGCACAGGCATGGAGAGAATGGACATGGGGGGACATCAGGGGACACAGACACTGGGACATGGGGACACAAGGAGCACGGGGCGCAGGGACATGGGCACGGGGACACGGGGAGAACAGACATGGGGGGGACAAGGGGGGCACATGGGGAATGTGGGGCACAGGGACGTGGACACGGCTGGACGGAGCATGGGGGACGTGGGAGGAGAGTGATGGTGACACGGGGACACGGAAGGACACGGGGACAGACAGACAGACAGCCCCCAAAAACCAGCCCGGGCGCCGTTCCCAAGCGATATTTATTTGCACAGAGCAGCACATGGTGGTGGCAGCGGTGGCTGCAGCGACCGACGCGGTGTCCTGTCCCTGTCCCCCCCCCCCCCATAAAGTGCACGGCCACCCCGGTGTCACCGCTGTCCCCGGGGCCAGGACCCGGTGTCCTGTGGAGGGGGGCGGCCGTGGGGGGGGGGGTTTGGGGGTCCCCGAGCTGCCCTCCCTGAAGGCCACCTCTGGAAGGGGGGGGGGACAGCAGGGGACAGGGCACCCCCGGCAGCCTCAGAAGTCCTGGTATGGGTGCACAGTGTGCCCCCCCGGAGCCCCCACCTCCATCGTTAAGGCGATGCCTCGTTAGCCCACGGGTGGTCGCAGACCCCAGCCCCACAATGAGGGCTCGGGGGGGGGGGGGGGCTGCAGGAGACCCCCCCCACCAGCTCCGCTCCCCCCAGCAGGCAGTAGTGTTAGGAACGCAGCTCGGCTGCTCCCAGATGCGTTTTTTTCGCGTTTTTTCTCCCCATTTTGCCTCGGAGGAGTGCTTTTAGCATGACCACGGCGTTTCCCCACGGGGATTTGGGGTTCGCCGCCCCGTTGGCATCGTCCTTCGGGAAGGGGGGGCGAGCGTGGGGGTCCCCGGGGTCCCGGAGGGGAGCAGGAGCCGGCGCCACGGATGTGCAAAACCCCCGCTTTCTGCCCAAAATCCCGAGTTCTCAGGTCAGAAAGAACCGATTCGAGGCAGCCTGGCCTCAAAACCATCCAGATAAAGGGAGAAAGTCAGCTGGAAAACCGCCGGCGGAAGGTTTGGGGACAAAACGTGCAGGTTTCGGTCCGTGCCCGCTCTGCAGCCGTGGCCGAGCCTAAAGCAGGAGCTGCAGTAGTGTGAAACCGACCCCCCCGGGGGGAGGCCGCGCTGACTTCTCCCTTTATTTTGGGGACTCCCCCCGGGCTTCAGGGTGGCGGCGGTGGGGTGGGGAGTCAGGAGATCTCGTTGCCGAAAACCTCGAGCACCAGCGGGGTGAGCTGCATGCTGTGCTCGGGCTGGAAGGAGAGGCAGCGGTACTGCTTGGAGTGCTCCTCGTTGAGGCTGCGCAGGTCGGCCAATTTTTGGATCATTTTGGCGTAGAGCAGGCGGCTACCGGGAGGGGGGTGCCGGCAGCGGATGTAGGTCTGCAGGGTGTCCGAGAGGCGATCCTGGAGGGCCTCCACCAGGGAGGTGTCCTGCACGCCGGGGCGGTCTGGGGGAGGTGAAAAAAGTGAGGAGGGGATGGGGGGTGAGGGGTTTTTGGGGGGTTTTTTGGGTGGGATGGGGAGGTGGAGGCTACCTGGGGACAGGATGCAGATGGCCATGAGCAGCACGTGCTCCTCCTCGTGAAGGTTCAGCTTCTTCAGGCCCACCTGGAATTTCACCAGCGGCTCCAGCAGGTCCATGCTGTGGCCGGCTGGGGACAGAGGAGCCGTCAGCACCCAGCCCCGGGACCACAGCCCGGCCCCCCCCGGGGGCTGGGGGACAAGCTGGGGGGCTCGGCTGCTCCTCCTGCAGCTCAGCAAAGGGAGCAGGGGGGTGGAAGGGGACTTCTGAGACAGCTTCAAACGTTGCTGTTTATTTTACTTTATTTTACTTTATTTTATTTTACTTAGTAAATAAATTATTTATTAACAAATAAATAAATAAATTATTTACTTAGTAAATAAAATTTACTTTATTTTACTTTACTTTATTTTACTTTACTTCATTTTACTTTATTTTACTTTATTTTATTTTACTTTATTTTATTTTACTTTATTTTATTTTACTCAGTAAATAAATTATTTATTATTAAATAAATTTATTTATTTACTAAGTAAATAAATATTTATTACGTAAATAAATAAATTATTTACTTAGTAAATAAATTTTACTTTATTTTACTTTATTTTATTTTACTCAGTAAATAAATTATTTATTATTAAATAAATAAATAAATAAATAATTTTCTTAGTAAATAAATTTAAGTAAATAAATAATTTTCTCAGTAAATAAATTTTACTTTATTTTATTTTATTTTATTTTATTTTATTTTATTTTATTTTATTTTATTTTATTTTATTTTATTTTATTTTACTTTACTTTTCTTCCTGATGACACTTTTCTCCTTAGCAGCAGATCGGGGAGCAGGTCATTTTGCAAGCCACAGGGACGAGCAGCCCACAGCCGTGTCCCCCCCTTGTCACCCCCGGCTGCCCCCCGTCCTGCAGGAACATCCCAAACCCCACCACGGGCCCCGAGCACCCCCCCAGCAGCCCCGTGCCTGCTCCCAGCGCCCTGCCTGGCTTCCTCGGGACCTTGCTTTGGGCTCTCTGCCCTTGCCCCAAGGATCCCGGCATCCCTGGGTCACCCTAAATCTCTTCCAAACTCAGTCAGAGATTTAAAATCCACCATATCTGCAATCCTACCCCCCCCGCTGGCCCCCAGGTGACGCCTCGGGGCCTGCAGCGAGCAGCAGGCCCGGCGGGGCCCTCACCTTGGGTGACATCGCTGACTTTGTACTTGAAGTCAGCGCTGCCGCAGGTCCAGGACATGTCCTCCAGGGTGAAGGACTGGTTGGAGCGCAGCATGATCACCTCGATGGCGCTGGATTTCAGCAGGGCGATCTGGTCCTCCGCCGTCAGGTCCCTGCAGGGCAGCGAGGGGGCGAGCTGAGAGCTGGCCACCACCCGGCGGTCACCCCCATCGCTTCCCCCCTCACCCCAAATTTCTGGGGGATTCAGCGGTAACCCCGTCTCTCCCCCCTGCTTCTCCCTCACCCCAAATTTCTGGGGGATTCTGCAGCTGTATTTAATGAGGGGCTGCACCCAGTGCCCCGGGCACCAGCCTGGCTCTCACTGGGCTGGAGTTAAAGGGGATCGGAGGTGACCCCCAAAACCAGGAGGGGCACCGCTCGCACAGCCCTAAGCATCTTTTTTGGGAGCTGAAGCGTTTTGCTCACGTGGCTGAGAGCTGAGGATAGAAAAGGATCAGCCCCGGGAAGGAGGAAAAAGAGAAAATATGAAGGTAGGAACAGAGCTGGGAAGGGGACAGAGCCCTGGAGGTGCGACAGAGGAAAAACGAGTGGGATGGAGTCCCCGAGGGCAGAAAACCAGCACAGACACCGGGTCTGGGAACCAAATCCTCACCTGAATCCCGGGATCATTTTGGCAAAGCCGATCACCTTCTGGATGCTGTAGCTGACCAGGTCGGCCAAGTGGGGCAGCATGGAGAGGTGGGAGAACTCGATGTTCATGGACGAGCTCTCGTCGTTCTCCTCCGACAGGACCAGGTTGGAGAACATCGGGGGCTCCACGGACTCTGGGGGGGGGAATTCAGAGGACGGAGGTGTCACGGGGACGTGGGGACAGGGAGCGGTGTCCGTGCTGCCGGGGGCTGGGAGGGCAACGTGGGCGCACGGCAGCTGTGGGATGGCTGCAGGGGGACCTTCAACGCCTTTCCCGTGCTGTAAGCAACACCCCCGGGAGGCTCTTTGAATTAAATACATTTCCCAGGAGAAGTACAAGAAGCGTTTTACCCTTGGCCAGATGTCAAAATATCCATTCCCTTTCCACCCCCCGTAGCACACGCGCACCCCGAGCCCCCACGGGGAGGTGAGAGCGGTACCGGGGAACGTGCTGAAGGCGTCGGAGCCGAAGGCATCGGTGGAGTCCTCAGAGGAGAAGTCCTGGGTGAGCATGGAGGACGACCGCGCCGCCACCCTGCTGCTGGACCTGCTTCTCACCGGGGGCTGCAAGAGAGAGCGCAGGACGTGAGGAACGGGGCTCGCCTGCAGCATCGGGATTTTGGCACCGGGATTTTTAATGGCCAAGGAGAGATCATGGGATAAAACCGGTCGGGTGCAGTTGATGGGAACCATTTGGGGTTGCTGGAACCATTTGGGGTTGCTGGAACCACTTGGGGTTGCTGGAACCACTTGGGGTTGCTGGAACCATTTGGGGTTGCTGGAACCATTTGGGGTTGCTGGATCCATTTGGGGTTGCTGGAACCATTTGGGGCTGCTGGAACCATTTGGGGTTGCTGGAACCGCTTGGGGTTGCTGGAACCATTTGGGGTTGCTGGATCCATTTGGGGTTGCTGGAACCATTTGGGGCTGCTGGAACCATTTGGGGCTGCTGGAACCATTTGGGGTTGCTGGAACCACTTGGGGTTACTGGAACCGCTTGGGGTTGCTGGTGCCATGCACAGGAATCGGGGCTGGCGCTCCCCTCACCTACCCGAAACTTGGTGAAGTCGGAGTACGTGGGGTCGTAGGTCTTGTGGTGGGCCTCCAGGAGGATGTCGATGACTTTCTGCTGCTCCTCCGAGAGCTTGGGCTTCAGGCTCTCCTTCAGCGCCTCCTCCTCCTTGCGCTTCAGGATCATCTCGCGCTTCCTCTGGACCTCCTCATCCGTCAGGATGACTGCAGGGCCGGGCGGAAAGGGGAGCGTTACAAACAGGGGCTGGGAAAACGAGAAGGGAGCAGCCCAGGACCCCCGCGGGTAGCAGCATCCCTGCCACGTCGCCGATCCCCCCGCTGACCCCGCGCCACCCCGTCCCGCTCCGTGCCCTCGCCTGCTGGGTCACGGCTCCCTGCTACGAGAGCGGCTCCGTTTCCAGCCCGCTCGGGTGCTTTTAGGCGAGGACCGGGGGGCAGCGAGGTCGTGTTTGCTCGAGTGCAACCCTCCTGTTTGCTCTGGGCTCTCAGCTGGAAGAAATCTTGAGATTTCAAGAGGGAGGCCGGAGGGTTCAGCCGGCTCCGGCGCCGCTTTGGGCTGCTGACAACAGAGGGAGCCCGATGCGGCGGCACCGCGCGGCGTCCCCCGGGCCACCACGTTGCAGCAGGCAGTCCGGGTGTCCGGCAGCACTTCTGCAATACCTCGAGTATTTTTAGGCTAAAGGGATGTATAAATACACCCGAATATTGCTTTTATTATGGGGGGGCAGAGTTCAGCAGCAGCACAGGGAACCAAGGCGCTACGCCAAGTTTCTCCCGTTTATTTAGGGATGGGAGCACCCCCGCAGGAAATTTGGGCTCCAAAGTGACCTTTCCAAGGAGCTTAAGGACCTGAATGCCCCCCAGAGGGTCAAAGAGACACCAGAGAGCCACAATCATCCATGGGGGTCGCAACCACTCGTCCTCACCCCGAGTCCCACCGGGGACTTCATGCTCCCAACCCGCGGGTCCTAAAAATAGCAGTGCCCCTTGGAGACGCTATTAACCCTACAACCGGTCATTAGCAAAAAAAAACAAGCACCTTATCTGATGACGGGAGGCTTTCTGCCCTCTGCGGAGACGTGGCGTGGGGCGAGCTGGGGTGGAATTCGCAAGGAGGGGCCGGGGCTGGAGGCTGCAAGGAGCCGTTTGCAGTTCCCGGCCCCTTCCTTCGGCCGCGTTTAGCCGACAGCGTTTTTCCAATACATTTTCGAACTCGCCCAACCTCCGAGGGGATGTAAAGATCTGGGAGGCTCGGGCCAAGAGGTCGCTCCCGTGACCGGCGCGGTGCGGTCAGGGCTGCAGGGAGCCAAACTGGGAGCTCGCCACCTCCCGTCCCTGCTGGAATTGGGAAAAAAATCGGATCCATCCGGGTGCTGCGTGCAACGAGGGAAAATCCTTGGCAGAGGAAGGGGAGGGCAGGGGACAGTGCCTCGTGGGGCTGAGATTGGGTCCTGTCCGGGTCTCCCACGCTCATCCCAGCACCCAAAATGGAGGAGGAGGAATTGGGAGGGGAGGATGAGGATGGGGAAGTGAAACCCAGCTGCCTGGCCCATCAGAGCAGGAGCTCACGCCGCCTCCTTCGGGAGCAATTACAGGTTAACTGGGGCTTCGGTGTGACCCTGCTGCAATCAGCCCTATTTAAAGGCTTGGTGTAGGAACCCTTTGCTTTTAAAGGGCTGGCAGAACAGATTTGTTCCCAGTGCCTGCCAGGAGAAACGCCGAGGCAGCAGCAATTCTCGCTCTGGTGGGAGCTTCTGAAAAGCAAGAGCATCTCCCAGAGCATCACCTCCGCAGGGGAACAAACACCGGCGAGGTTTGTGCCCCCTGGTCCTGTCCCCTAAAGCAGACGGATTTCCCTGTACAGGGTCTGCACCGATTCCTGCCTGTCCCAGGGTTTTGGCTTGGCCGACCACGCTGGGGGCTCTGAACCCACTGCGAATCCACCAGCGATGCCAACAGAGAGGGGTCGTGGCCAAAGCTGGCAGCAGGTCCCCGTTTGGGTGTTTAATGCTCTGATAGGACCTGCCAGAGCCCACAGGAGACTAAAACCCAAAGGAAGCCCTGCAGGCGAGTTGAAAAATCAGATAAAGCGGGGCTGCGAGTCCCTTCCAGCCTGTCTGGAGAGCGAGGGCGGCACTGGAGCAAGCTGCGACAGAGCCCAGCACCAGGGGATTGGGAAACGGCCCGGCACGGCTGGGGAAATCGTTCCAGGTGCCGTTGGGGAGCAGCAAACCCCGAGCACAGCTTGCTCTGGTTAGCGCACGGGTGAGGATGTCAGCACAGTTCCTGGGAAAAAAGGATTAGCATCTCATCTGTGTGCTCAGGAGGATGGATGTGGCCCCGCATGCCCCTGCCTGCCTGCTCCTTCCCCTCAAAATCGCCCCAGCTCCGCTCCTTGCCCCAAAGCTGAGCTGGAAGCATCCAGCCCCAGGCTCCTGGCACGGGCAGAGCGCTTGTGGGCTGCCCTGACCCCAAGCCCAGGCGGAGGCTGAGATAAAATCTGCCCATCGCCGCTGGACAGACGCGGGAGCTCTCTGCAGACACCACAAGGACAGCAGGGGAAGCCACAGCCGACCCCAGGGGTTGTGCTGGGCTTACCGAGCGCAGGGGGATGCCAAAAGAAGGGACTCGGCCCCTCGGGTGAGGAAAGGGGCAGCTGAACAGCAGCCAAAACTGAAATTTGGCAAACATCAGGTGCTGAGACCCTGCTCAGCTGCCACGGGTGCCCAGGATCGCTCTGAGTTCACCTTCGCAGCTGCAGGAGCAAAACCGAATTCATCCCCTCTGCCTCCCCCAAACCGGTGCCCTCGATGTCCCCCAAATCCCAGCTCCCACCGCTGAGCCCTGAGCACCTTCATCAGCGGGACACGGGGTGGTTTGAGATAACACCCTGTGGGTGTTATCAGCCAGCGGGGACGGGACAGGACGAGGGGTGACACGGCCAAAACTGTGTGATGGGAGCACAAACTGCAGCAGGGGGGGGGTTGGCCGGGCAGCACACGTCTCTGGCACGTAGAACTGGAGGGGAGAAAAGCTTGGGGCAGGAAACAAAGCAATAAGCAAGCAGCAGGGCTTTAAATCGTGGGTCTCGGAGCCAAGAGGAGCAGCCCCAGCGGCTGCAGGGCCCCCGGCTGCCCCCCACGGCTCACCAAAGCGATGCTCGCACAGATTTTGGAGAGGGCTCCCCAGCTGCTCAGCCTGCCCTAATTACAGTGACTCCGGCTGCTTCCAGTGGGCACTTCGAGCCCCCGGGGAGCAGATGCCCCCCCCAGGCAGCCCCCCAAAGCCCAGAGGCCGCCGGGTGCCGTTTTCCCAGCCGGCTGCTGCTCCTCCTTCCCTCTCGTGCTCCCTCTTTGCCTCTCGGCCAGCCTCTGGCGTCAGCACGGGGCCCGGCGTTGCACAAGGGCTGTCGGGGTGGGGAGTAAGGGAATAAGAAAAATTCCACCTTTGGGGCCCTGGGGACGCTGCTCGGTTTCGAGTCCCGCCGTCTGTTCGGGGAAGCGGGGGAGGGCTGCAGGCACCAGCTCCCTCCTGGCGCACCCACGGCCCTCGCCCGTGGTCCCACGGAGTCGGGAAATTCCCCTCTCTCCTTCCAGCTTCTCCTCCTCTCTCCCCGGCTCCCAGAGGATGACTTTTAATTCTCCTCCCTTTAGGGGATTTTCAGCGCTGAGATCACGAATTGGGCCTCGTGGTGAGAAAGCTGAGCATCACCTGCTCGTGACTGCAACCGCAAGCCTTCTCCTTGGGAAAGGGGAAAGTGGAGGAGCAGCTCCGCGGGGCGCAGACCCCAGAAAAACCAGACCTCGCTGTGACATCGGGGACGGGGATCACCGATCTGAGGTCCTGCAGACAGACAAACGGCCCCAGGACGCAGAGTGCAGCTGGGAGCCTTCCAAGGAGACTCCCTGATCCAATCTGACAAGCACCGAGACAAGCACAAAAAAATTCCCCGGCAATAACACAGCGGGGAGAGGACAAGCGCAGCGCCACGAGGCTGCTGCAGCACCACGTTATTCACGTTATTTATCTCCCTGCTTTGCAGCAACACCTTTAGACCGTGCAGGCACGGGGCAGCCGAGGGGAAGCCTGTCCCCTGTCCCCGCCTGCACACGCTGTAAATATCGGAGAGCTGATAAAAGCCAGGGGAAAACAGGGCAGAGACACCAGGAGAGGTGAATCACCCGTGGGTTAGGGGCGGCTGCGACACCCAGGTCCCTGGAGGGATGGATGTCCCTTCCCGAGTGCCAGCTGGCAGAAGGCAATTTTTGAGGGCAAAAGGGATAACTTCAGCGTTTTCTCGCCACCCAGGCAATAGGACCCTTGGTGCTGCTTTATCCTAGGAGAAATCAGTGGCTAGCAGGCAGGGCAGGCAGCGGTAACCCCGGGGTGGGAACCTGTCCTCATTTACCCCATCCAAAGAGCAGCAGCTCCTGCGCACGTCTCCCACCACCGCGGCTTCTCGCCTGGGCTGCGAGGGGGGCTTTGCCTCCGCTGAGCCCCAGCCGCTGTCAGCTTGCCCTGTGCTTTACCCCACGCAGATAAGATGGGTGGAAAACCACAAATATTTGCTAACGCTGGCTGCAGAGAGCTCGGGGTTGAACCGCAGGCGGTGCGGCGGGGCCGGGGATCAGCCCGACGGCTGCTGCTGCCCCCAGCCCGGCCCTGACCCTCGCTGCTCCCATGCGCTCGCCGGGCTCAGCGTGTTCCCACTGCCCCCCAGCCTCCACCTCGTCCCCTCCCCAGGGAGTTTTTTGCCAGATTCCCTTCGCCTCGTTGTCCTTCTCCAGCCCGTCACCGCAGCATTGAGCCCGCCGGCGATTTCCCTGCAAACGTGGCTGAGGACAACGTCAAAAACCAGCCTGGCTTTTAGGTCCGAGCACCCCAGGACCCGGGAAGGAGATGGGGCTGCCTGTGCCAGACCTCAAATTAACACAAGCACAAGGCTTGTCAACATCTGCCCTCTTCCTCCTCCTCCTCTTTACCCCCATCTTGCTCTTATTT
Source organism: Anas acuta (assembly GCF_963932015.1). Taxonomy (NCBI): domain Eukaryota; kingdom Metazoa; phylum Chordata; class Aves; order Anseriformes; family Anatidae; genus Anas; species Anas acuta. Next base: position 2,013,259 of record NC_089007.1, on the reverse strand, counting down.
CTGCTTCGGACCCATCGGCAGCGGAGCAAATCCAGCCCGTCCTTGCCCGTGGCTGTCCTCATCGCCACCAATGACAGCCGGGGGAAGACACCAGAGTTTAAAGATCCCCGATGCGACCTATAAATAACAGCAGCACACCTTGTCCCCACTCATTTCACCAGCAGCAAAGTCCGCAGGAAGGTTATTTTTAGGCTCCTTGGTCAGGTTTCATTAATTCAGTAACAATTTGCTAAGGGGGTCGCTTACAAGTTAACTCCTGCCCAGAGCAGGCGGGTCCTGGGCCCCGGCCGGGGCGCGCTGCCGCCGCTGAATTTTCCAGCCCTTCCCAGGTAATTAGCTGGTACAAGTCAACACGTTTCCCTCGTTAGCAACGGCTGCACCAAATGAGCCGCAGCAACCGGAGCCGAGAGTTTCCAGCAGGCAGCTTTGTGCACCGGGGCATGGCAGCGCTCTCCTTTCCAACAACGCGGCGCATTCTCTCCGCGCGTCGTGATTACGAGATAACATCGGTACAAGGAGCACCATCAGAGGAGCCGGCTCTCTGCCCACCCTGGGAACATCCCAGGAGGCCTCCGAGATGGTTTTTGGTGCAGAAGGTGCCTGATGGTGCTGCCCCAACCACGAAAAGCTGCAGCAATAGGTGCCAAAATGCTGCCAAAGCAGCAAAACGCCAAGACCGCGCTTTGCGCAGAGCATTTTTTAGGTTGCTTGGTCAGCTACGGAGACAGGGGCCGGCTCTTTGCTCCTGTCCAAACGTTAATCTGAGCATTGTTTCTGTGGGACAAAACACAGGATGTGCTCTGAGCTACCGTGGGCTCACCCACCCCTGTACTCACCCACGAGAAGGGTTCCCGTGACACGCTACCTGCTCTTCGCCTCTCCACCTCTCCCCAGGGCATTGTACCAGTTTAAAAGGAGCCCCAGGGACCTTCTGCTCCTGGGGATTTGCTTGATCTTTGTGACACCTGGAAATTTGGGCATTTTTTCCTGCAAACACCTGCAAGTTTTGCTTTGCTGGAGGAGCCAGACCTGCGTTTCGGCGGCGCGCCGTGACGTCAGGCGCTGTTTGCTCTCCGCTTGTCGCGTAAGGACACCAGCAGCACTCCAATTTTCCAAGCTGGTTCCAAATCTTCAGGTCCATCAATCACGGGACACAATGTCCTGTTTGCAGAGTCTCCTAGCAGAGGGCTGTTATTTTGGTCTGAACGCTACGCGAACGCCTGCCTTCTCCTAAAGACTTAAGACGCGGAAAGCGCGTAGGAGGAAGCGTGTCAAACAGCTTTTATTTTTAAAAGCTGCTTATCTAAAAATATCGTTGAAGAAAATAAATATTTGGACAACATTAGTCTGTTTGGATTGGGTTAAAAACTACTTTGCCTCCCTCTGCTATTTGCTCAAGTCTCCGCCGTGCACGTGGCCAGGTGGCCGGGCTCACGTTGCAAGAACAAAGGCCCCAAAAAAAAGGGCCCGAAAGGTTTTGCAGAGCAAAAAGTCAGCTGATTCCACGTTGAATCAGCACCAAATGGCAAAGCAGTGATATGGGGAAGCCCGTTCGGTTCTCCCTGCATCCGGGACAGGGTGAGGAGCTCGTGTTGTGCCAGGCCGATGGCTTTGCAAGGGCAAGGCTGCGAGTTAATCAGCGACAGCTCCGGATGCGCTCCCCATGGGGCTGCCCTCCAGCAGCCCACAGAGACAGCCCAGCTCTGGCACGGGCAGCTAACGGCCACGGGAACGGCCTCAATCATTAAATGAGCTCCTCTCAATCATTACCCACCACGTCCCCTGCCCTTTGCATCCTCGCCTTGCGGAGCTTTTACAGCTTTACGCTCGCGCGCTTTCCCTTCTGTGCCGTGCGTGGATTGAGAAGGAAAAAGGACGTCGGAGAGCAAGGCAGCGCCCTTCTCCACGGGACGCCCGGCTGCGTACTCACACTCCTTCATCATGCCGATGTCCACGCAGCGCTTCAGCCGGCAGGCCTGGCAGTGCCGCCGGTTGTCCTTGGTGATTTTGCAGTCGCCGTTGAACGGACACGTGAACATCGCCTTCCTCTTCATGCTTCGCCTGGAGAGGAGCAGAGAAAACACCCCGGGTCACCCAACTCTGTTATCGGTGCACAAAAAGGCAGCTCCGGACATTGGGGGAGATGCATCACAAAGCCAGCTCCCCCAAATAGCTGGGGAAAAACCCTAAGAGCAGGGCAGAAACGGTGCTGACCTGACACCGTGCAGCTCAGCTGGTCTCCAGCAAGGACCAAGCTCGGAAGGCTGCAGCTGGTCTCATACATCTGTGGTTTGATCCCTGAGGTCCAGTTGTTGCTGCACAGCATGGGAAGGATTCCTTCTTAAAAGGACACAGCCCAGGGGTTCGACCACCACTTGCCAGCTTTCTGGTCTCAAACTTACTTTGAAGCTGGAAAGGAGGTGGAAGGATTGCAGGGAACCCCCCACCCGAGCCACCAGCAATGAAAGGGAAGCAGAGGGCAGGCCAGCATGTACCAAAGCGGTGTCATTAAACATTTACCAGCCTTTAAAGCCCGGCTTTGCTAGAATAACTGGCTGGAGTGCATGTTTGTGTGTGCACGAGAAAAAAATCTCACTGCAGGATACAAGAGAAACAACACTTAACATAATAACCTCTTCTCCACCAAAACCACACCGTGCCACGTTAATCCGCTGCTACAATCAGGCCTGTAAATCTTCCAAGTACAAAGGGTCAAAGCCACAGCTCCCAGCAAAAAAAGCTCGCCTTCCTGCGCAGCCATCCAGCGCGACATCCACTAATGACACATTGCAGGCAGAGCTGAGCTCCTCCATTCAGGGCGGGTTCGGAGATGCCACATCTGGGCTTTGGAGAAAGTTACTCAACGAGCTCCCATCGGTGAGCAAAGCTGATCTTGGGCTGCGAGCATCTCCATGCACGCTGCTCACATTAAGTGAAGGTGGAGGGAACCAAGCCTGGGGCACCTCCAGGCTGGAAAGTTGAAGCGAGGATGCTCAGAGGGGCAAATGCAGCAAAAAAAACCCTTGGAAGAGCGCAGAGCTGAGATGCAGCTTGGGTACGACACCAAGAAGCCAAACCCGGCCACCTTCATACTGGTGCTGCATTTCAGAGCCTGGAGGAAACATCCTCTGTGAGGAGGAGCAGTGATAAAATCCCCTTTTGGTATCAAACAGGGGGTGCAGGACCCTGAGCTCCCCGTGCAAATGACCCCGGGAGAAGGCAGAGAGGCAAGGGCAGACGGAGCTCCAGCCCAGGACCAGTGCCAAGGCTGCACGTATAGGGTATAAATATATGTGCCTGGGCTGTTCCAGCGTGCAATTAGAGGCTGCTTTAAAAAGGGAGATGTAAACAAGGAGGTTTTGCTCTCCCTTCACCTAACGGATGAATAAATGCATTTAGGAAACCGAACACAGGCGGGGCTGATGGCAGAGCCTCCACAACCTGCCTCACGCAGCGGTGCTCGGCTTGAGATTCGTGTTTCCCCCAGCAGCCGGCTCTCAGTTTTAATCATGTTTCCCTGGGTTTTCCCCTTCCACCAAGGCCAGCGGCGCCTTTGCTTTCCCAGGAACAAGGACAAACGCTTCCCAACCCAGGGGCAAAGCAGGATTTGGAAGAGGACACGCTGGAGTCTCCCAGTTTCGGTGAACAACTCGGGTATTTTGAGTATCTGGAGCAGCACCTTCTCCCCTACAGCCCAGGGCAAGGCTGCGGAGGGCACAAACAAGAGAAAGATGAGGCCCTGGGGCAGGGAAAGATGTCCTGTGTGCAAACCAACACGATGGTTTTGGTATGAAAATTGCAGCTTATCCAAACCCAGGGCGGCTGGGCACAACAGAGGGTTTCTGAGCAGCCGCTTCTCTGCCCTAGGGGTCGGCGGCTCCGAAGCGCCCGGCCTTGCATCAGCGGCGTGGAGCACACAGTGTCCTGCTCCGGTGTATTTTTGTAAAGCCCCAAAACCGGCCATTTCAGGGCTCATTTAGATCCACGTCCCAGGCAGGCTGCCGAAGGTTAAAAATAACGAGAGCCCTCCCTGCGCAAACGCAGCCTGCGGGCGGGAGCAAACACAGCCAGCGGCGAGGGAGCTGGGCAGAGGAGCTCCGAGGTCTGTAAGCATTTGTGGGGAAAGGGACAACGTCTCCAAGGGTGTCCTCCAACACAACCACTCGCTGCCTGTGAACAAGGAGCATCAAGCACTGCAAGGCACGGGGGGGCACCCATTGCTCGCAGGACGCCCACCCTGCAGGGACACGGAGCCCTCCTGCTTCTGCTGCGCCCAAGGGGACTGATCACCAAAGAGAGCCTCTGAATTTTTGGTGGGAAGATGAGATTTTGATGCACGCAGCTCTCCCTACTCATAACCAAACCCTGCAGCCACCTTCTGATCACCGTGGCCTTCTCACCAGCCCCAGGAGCTTGCTGGGGACCACACTGGGGGGCTTTTTGGCACCAAAACTGTGGCAGAAGTGCCATTCCCTGAGAAGCAGGGCATGGCCAAACTGCTTGGGATCAGATAATTCCCTATTCCTTCCCCGTGCTCCCTCACAGCCCCCTGTGAAGCCCACCACCAGCAGCCAAGTCAAGGTTTGGAGTGGTGGTTCTAGGGCACTACTCATATTTTCTTCCCCAAATTCCACCTGCTCCATCCTCCGCTCCTGGGAGCTGGTCAGACAACTGCCCCTTGCCCCCCAAAATGCCTTTAGAGAGCCCCTGGCACATTCTTGCTAGGGAAATATATGAAGAGAAGCCCCTTTGAAGCAAGCCAAGGAGCAAAATCAGTGCTTGGTTTCTTCTGCTTGCTTTCCACCCCTTCCCTAGGCAGCCCGGGCATCACCTTGGGCAGGTGCACGCCTCCTGCTGGGTGCTCAGCCCCTTTCCCCAGGGTCTGGGATCACTCCTGGGTTCTGCATTAACTGGATCTTTGCATCCTTTCCTCCCCGCATACTTAAAAAATCACAGACAGGGCTCTCAGGCTGCCTCCTCCCCTCCAGCGACAGCCACGTAGGAGCAGAAAGCCAACACAAGGGGATGGAGTGGTTTAAGCTAAACACCTCGTGGCCCCGGGGAAGCACAAAAGGAGCGATGGATTTATTTTAAAATGCAATAAAAAAAATAAAAAAAAAAGAAAGCCAGCAAAACAGCTTCACGTAGAGCAGCGCAAAGAACAATTGGGGAGGATTATAGGAGTGGGAGATGCAGTGATGCAGACAGGATGGGTGGGGAGCTGGTTGGTTTTGAAACACCCGGAGCCTTTCCAAGCAGCTCTGCTATTAACACCCGGGGTCAGGGCGCTTGGGGGAGCCCAGGACTACTGAAGGAACCGGAGGAGCCGCGGATGCTTCAGCCAAATCCCAGCAGAACAAATGAGCGGGGTTTGGCCGCGTTGTGAGAGCCCCAGAGCAAACAGCAGAGCTCAATAAAAGGCCACCGTTGCCGTTGGCATCATTAATAAACAGTGGACTTTGAAGCAAGCGGCCAAAGGTTGGCTCGTGCCTGTTTGTGCCGCGGGTTACGTGCACGTCGCAGCACCCAGAGGTGCCCGTAAATTCCTAACGCCTTTTATAGGGCCATTAAACCCGGGACCCTGCTGGGTGATTTCACGCTGGATTAATGCTGGGAAATCATAGACGGCTACGTCCCCGAGGCAGATGAGAGCGACCCGGAGGTCCTTCACCCTCAGCTTTGCTGCTGCAGCTCGATATTCCCATCCACTCGCCCTCTTTTAGCTCCTTCCAGTGCAAGGCTGACCCCCGGGGAACAGCCACCGGGAGCTGGCACCTGCGCAGCCATTCTCCAAAAACCTGCTCAGGGAAAACAAGCTGATTTTTTTTTTTTTTAAATGCACGTAAGCACAAGCTGGTATAAAGCACAAGGTGCTCGCAAAGGGATCCTTAGCTTTTCCTGGGGGTGTTGTAGGGGTCCAGGCTCCCCCGCTGCAGTGTTCTCAGGCAGAAAGCACTCGGATCCCATGGCAGCAGCAAGCATTAACTAACTCAACGGTTGAAAACTGCTTGTAAACAAGCTCGTTTCAGCAAGAGGGAACACACCAAGACCTAGCGCGGGGACAGCGCGTCTGGGAAGCTTGATTAAAAAACATGGAACGAGCCTCAAATTGAAAATAAAGGCCTTATATGGGGCATGAAGGGCTAGCTGAAGATGAGAGCTTCTCACCTCATTAAAACGTCTGCTCAGAAATACTGTCACAATCACACGTCCTACATGGCTACACCGGTGAGATAATGGAGAAAGGGGAAATGCAGCAGCGCTGGAGCCCTGTCAAGGGTTTGTCAAGCAGCACCAGTCATTGCGGGGGTCGAGAGCCACTTCAGCGGCCTCCCCAGGCACAGGGGGGACGGGGAAGGTTGGGGACCCCAAAGCAGAGCACGGAGGAGGGCACCTGAGAGGAGAGCTCCTCATTTAGCAGCAGCGATTGAGGAAAATGTTGTTGCTCAGGTTGGCCAGGGTTCAGGCAGGCTGCAAGCCTGTGGTATGTGAAAACCCCCATCTAGCCCCAAAATTCCTGCACGAGGAGGAGTCATCACAATTTTGCTGTGAAAGCCAGGGCTCTGCTTGATGTAAGAGCCCTGGTGCAAAGCCTCCAGCTCTGCTCTTTGCAATCCCCCAGCCACCTGCTGCTGCCATCTCATTACAGTGCAAAATACTTGAGCAAGGCTTTTCCCAGCCAGTCCCACGCCAGTCATTATCTTACTTGGTCTCACCAGCACTTAGTCATTCTCTCACTTGGTGCAAGCGACCTGAACTCCCACGTGCATGGCTCAGCACCCTCGGTGCAGACACACGGGCCGCTAACAAACATCCACAAACCTGCGGCCCCCACAGCTCTGAGATGTTTTTGCTCTGGGACAAGCCAGGGACTGCTCAAGATTCCCACCTGGCAGTGGAAAAAAGCCTCAGAGGAGCTGCACATACAGCCTGCAGCTGCTTTGGGTCCAGGAGCAGGGACGGAAAGGCTGCTCCAGCTGGGGAGGAGCTCGGTGCCACCTCCAGCAGTGAGCAGGTTTCCCCATGCATCCCCCACTACAGAAGCGTGCAGAGCTTCTGAGCAGACAGGCTGCTTTAAAGACAAGCTTGCGCCCAGCAACCCAGTTTAATTCTCAAAAACTGCTCATTTCAGGTGTGTTTTTCCCATTCCATGGTGTGCTAGGGGCTTTTACGCTCCTGCTACGCGGCGCATCAGCACGCGGAGGTCTGCAAGGCTCCCAGCGAGCTGGTTATGGGGAAAATCGTTCTGCAGCAGTGGATTGCCACGCCAAGCCACAAAAAGGGAAGTGTTTTGGGGCCTCTCTTGTCGAGGTCTGCAGGCGTATCAGCTGGTTGCAGTGCGGGCACGGGGCTGGCAGAGCTGCCCGCAGCCAGGCAGCACCCCAGGACCAGGTCACCTCCTCCTCAAAGCTCGAGGATGGCAGGGTACGACTCCTTCTCCCCAAAGATTCGCTCACCTGAAGAAGCCCTTGCAGCCTTCGCAGGTCATGGCGTTGAAGTGGAAGCCCGTGGCCCTGTCCCCACAGACCCCACAGATTCGGGGCACGTTCCTGTCGAACTCGCCGGCTGGGTCGGGAAGCGACGTGCTGGCAGCCATGGTCTCCATGTCTGGGGGAGCAGAGGAAGGCAGGTATTTATTTGCAGCTGTCAACAGCGTCACAAAAAGCTAATTAGGTGCAAGCAAAGGAAGCCTCCTTGCATTCATCGTGATCTGATGAGAAAAGCTTCCAATTCCCCTGCCCATGCTCCCAGCCTTGAACACACCGCAGATCGTGCTCGCATTTACCTGCTGTTCTTAAATGGGAAGGGTCCTACAGCCCACCCCAAACCCTGATCTATTCCCATCCCCACTCCTTTGTGTTTGTTTTCAAGAAAAAGCCTTGAAAGGACCCAAATTCACCCAAGCCAGAGCTGCAAAACCACAGGGAAAGAGGTCACACCGCCTGCCAGCTAGAGCAGAATTTCCCTTGTGCACAGACAGGAAGCGACACCAGCACACTCATGCCAGCTCCCGTAAGTGAGAAAAATCCCAAACGCAAGTCAACTGAACGTTGTTTAAAAAAAAAAAAATCCTCAGCAGGGACGTAAACAAGGGAGGAAGGAAACAGTGCTCCTAGTGCAGAGCATGTGCAGCGTAGCTGAAATAAATATTAAAAGGGAGCTTTCAGTAGGCTTTCCCTGGCTTGTGATATCCACGGGTACAAGTCTATCCGCTGTTACAACGACAAAATATCTAAAACCAACAAGAAAATAAAGGGTAGGAGCTTCCACGGGGCCAGGTCTTGGTAAAGACCCCACAGCCCGTGTCTCCAGGTGGCACCACCCCACAGCTCAGCTCCTGTGCCCCCGTGTCCCCACGCACAGGATGCGTTATCCCATTTGCGCATCTCAGGATGAGAGATTTTTAAGTTGATTCAAGAGCTTCACGCGAGCTTTTTTCCTGTTTTTTCTTTTTTTAGTTTTATTTATATATATTCTCAAGGGGTTGCCGCAGATAGCTGCTGTCTAGGTCTAGCCTGCTCTCAGCTGATGCATTGTCCTCTACAAAACATCGTCAGTCACCGGGTGACTGCAGACAATGAGTCTGGAACAAAAGTGAGTGCAGAAAAAACAAACAGAACAACAAGAGCCCAACCCTCAAGAGCGATTTAAACCCCACCGTAGGTCTACCAGACCGCTGGTGCTTGATGCCAGAGGAGCTTGCCCAGCTCTGATGCCTGCAGAGCTTGGCCACGAAGCCCCAAACCCTGCAGCTGGCAGCGCACGAGGGAGATGTCCCCAGAGCACCTGGGGACCCCTGGGTCCCCAAGCAGCTGCAGCAGCTCTTGGTTCTTGTTTTTTTTTGTGTTTCTCACTTGAAATTTAGCACAACCAAGGCTTCTCTAGCTAGGGGTCCTGCATGGAAAGGGACAGGAGCCTGAGGAGGACCAGCGTTTACCTGGGTCTGGGAGGTAAGCCATGTCCTGCCGGTGCGTCTCCCAGGAGCTCTGGAGCTGGGACATGGAGCCACCTGCAACGACACGGATGGGACAGTCTGAGACAGCTCCGAGGTCGACGAGCCGGGGCAGACCGACCACAGCTCGCACCCCGAGCAGCGTGGGGTGACCTGGAGGCAGCCAGCCCCACCGGGCACCGCTCAGCGGGTTCCCACCGCGGATCCGGGAGGAGATGTCGCAACGCTCCGGCACGTTGCTGGGGGAGCCCGGGGAACGCAGTGAGAGAGAGAAAAAGAGAAAGAACAAGGGCACGGGAAGGAAAAGGCAGCGAGAGGCACACGGCTCGTTCCCTTCACCTCGGTAATATTTCCCTATAAATTTCAATTTCCCAATTCAGCCTGTCAGGCGCTCAGCGGCGTGCGACCCGCCGGCTCGCGGGGGATGGCACGAAGCGGAGCTGGATGGCTGCTATAAACGCGGCTCCTCGCGCAGCAGAGCACGCGTCCTCAAAGTCAATGGGATCACTGCGGCGCTCAGAGCCGAGGACGGGGAGGTTTTGGGGGTTTTGCTCCCTCCTCACGTCACTTGGCTCTTTCAGCTTGCAGACGGAAGCACCTCACCGGCGCTGGGCTAACGCGGTCTTAAAATAGGGACAGGAAAAAGGTTTTCGGAGATAGGGAAGGGGATTTAAGGTGCTTCGCCTTCCTTAAGGTTCCTGATCTCAGGGAGCTGGGTGGTTTATCATTGGGGGTCACCACACTGCTCCCAACACAACCTCACAGCCTGAAGCGATGAGGGTGCCAAAAGAGACCCCTGCGGAGACCCCAAATCTCACTCCCGGGTGCACAGACACCTAAAACATCCACAGACACCACGACACCCGTGCTCCTCCAGCACCTTGTGCTGCTCCTGCTCTGCCCCCCTTCCCAGCACCACGCAGAGAGGCACCGACACCCCCAGGATGAGGAAAGCAGGCGCTGGTGGCAGCCTGGGGGAGCTCTCCGAGCGCCCTCATCACGCCTCCTGCTCTCTGCCAGCTCTCGGTTAAGCAGCAGGAGGTGATTTAGCAGGAGGTGATTTGGTCACCGCCGCTCGTTAGGGAGCAGCAAGCCTGTGCCGGCCACAATTCCCGCAGGGACGGTGGCGCGGCGTCGAGCTGCCATCGCAGACTTCTTGGAAAACCTTACTCAGCCCCAGCACGGCCGTGACGTCGCCACGCGGGGTGGAGCGCACGCAGGAGTTTCCCTCCACCCCCACGAAAGGTCGTTCATTCATCAAACGTGACATTTAGCCTTCACCTCTTGGAAAAAAAAAAAAAAAAAAGCAAAATAATTTGTTTTAAAAGCGCTGAGCTCTCCCCACCGGGCACCCAAAAGGTTAAACTAGTTTTGCAGCAGTCCCAGCAAAGTTTCGGCGAGCTGGCTTGCAGAGCAGCCGTGATTAGCTAAATTTAAGGTCTTGCACCACGTCAAACCCAAGGCTCCACAAACAGGTCAGGAGCCTTGATTTCCAGTGACCCTTTTTTAAATTTTATTTTATTTCCCCTGGTTTGTACAGAGCTGTAGCAGCTCTAACAGCCCCAAAACGCCAGCGGGGAAGGCTGTGCGCTCACACTCAGTCACAGCACCCCGCTGGGATGCTGCCAGATGACACCTGGGGAAAGGAGCAGCACAAAAGCTGCCGTGCCCAAGGTTTAAGCCCCTGGGAACCGCTCACCTGCTGGAGACACGTCGAGGGGGGAGAAGAGCACAGCTCGGCCAGCCAGCTCCATGCAAAGTGCTGCCAGCAGCTGTTATTTTGGCCAGGGCTGCGACAGATCCCACGTACCCGGGCTGAGACAGATGGGGGGATGCTGAGAGCGCAGGCACGGGGCAGGAGGTCAGCAGCCGTGCTCGGGGAGAGCTGGGGAACAAACCTGGTAGGAGCAGAATGCCTGGAAACATCCTGGGGATGGGGCTGATATTCCCCAGGTGCACCCAGTTTCCTTCAAATTGGGCTAAAATCATCCTGAAGATGGGCATAATAGCCTTTGAGCCATAACAGCCACCAAACCCACAACCTGCTGGCCATATGCTGGGACAGCAGGCAGAGGTACGAGGGGAAATTTGAGCAAGAACTGAGTGTGGGAAGCTTGTACCTGCTGCTGAGCCCAAGGGAGGCAGGATTCCCTGCTTTTAAGCCCGTATTTATGTCCGAGTCCCCCCCCGGTAGGGAGCATTTTGCTGCAGCATTTTCTCGTGCTTTATCACTTTCCTTTTTCTCCTGCCAGCTTGCAGTTGCAAAACCCCGCGCTCGCGGCTCTTCAAGGCTTGGCAGGAGGGAGAAGGCTGCGGAGGATGACGGCTCCTGCTGGAAGCCTTACTCACCCGCTCCCAGCGGCTGCTTCCTCCCCAGCACCAGGGCGCTGAAACGCTGCCCTCTGACAGCACGTTCCTGTTCCCCTGCTGGCATCAGCAGTGACCGGAGCAAAAAATCCAGCCAGGAAAGCTGCTGCACAAACCCCAGCTCGCCGGGCTTGGCTTCAGGTGCCCCCCACTTTCCCAGGAATGCATTTTGATTTTGACATCAGCTCCCAGGATAGGAAAAGCCTTTGAAGAGTCTGTTTGGGGCTGCGTGCGCAAGGAAAACCCGGCTTGCTGAAAGCAACAGGCGAGTTTACAACTGGAATCAAGACCAAAGCTTTATCTGGCTGAGGGTGCAAATCTGAGGAGCCTGTATCCAGCCTCCTGTGCCCAGGAGGCTCCGGCTTCACCATCGTGCTAAAGTTTTGGGGAGAAAGCAAGCCGGTTTAGGAACAGCTGAGCCTTCCTCAGACAGCGCGGGTGGCACCTCCTTGAAGAGGCTGCGAAGCCTTCAGTGTTTTGGAGACTGACAACCTGAAACGTCCTCAGGACGCAGCAAATACTGTTACAATAGCAGGAAAATATTTGTCAAGTTCTCAATAGCTTTGTTCCCCCATCGAAACGCATTTTTGGGTTCGCTCCTTTGCCAAGCAAAACAAAAGCTTTACCCACACAGCCTGAAAAGAACAGGCTGGCTCCTGACAAATCCTCACCCCAGCGCCGCTTCGACTTGCTGCTGAGGACTCTGCTGCGTTTTGGAGAGGCCCGTGTGTTCACACGGAGGTTTTTTACTATTTCCCTGGCTCTCACACTCAATTCACACCACTGCTGACACGCCAAAACAAAGCGAAGCTGCTCCGCGGAGCATCCCCAGAGCCGCTGGCAATGCACTTGCATCTTGAAGATATTCCAATACAAATCAGCCTATTCAAAACATCCAGTCACGGCACGCAGGCAACCCCTTTCTCTATTAAAAAGGCAATTAAATCATTTCCCTCTGTAGCTCCAGGGAGCCCTGCTGCTGCTCTCCGCGAGATTTATTAGGGAGCTGACTGACAGCCTCCCGGGAGGGCGAAGCGCTGCTTCCACGGGCACATCTGGAGCCCTGCACCGCTCCGTGCGGGGACGGTGGTTGGATGGATGGAGCAGGTGAAGCCCCCTGCACCACGCTCCCCTCCATTTCTAGGTTAGAAGCACGTTGTCATTTCTTTTTTGCAACACCCAGAGTGGCCGCAACCTCCCGGGAGCTGAGCAAGGAGGCTGTCGAGGGTGGCAGAGTCAGGAGACCGGCAGCTCTTCCTCACCTGCTGCAATCCAGCGCCTGCCACCCCTTGCCCCATTAACCTGATCAGATGTAAAAACCCTCCTGGAGCGCTACCAACGCCCCCGGACCGGGGCTGGAACACGTAAGCATGACAATTCCTACCCCGCAGAGGCCAGACACTCCCCGTCTGCAAGCAGCGTGTCACTGCAGTCTGCGTGGCAGCTGGAGGAGCCAACACCACCAGCCCTGAGGAGGGCAAAGGGACCTGAAAACCCCACTCGAAGGATGCTAATCCTGCTAATCGGGGCCAGCCAAACGTTTTGTTTGACAGCGGTGACAAAGCTCAAATAAAGCAGCGTTGATGGAGGGGGATCGGGTCCGTTCCCAGCCCTGCGGGGCCCTTCCCACCCACTGGGGGTGGTGGGGACCCCGCGCCGTGGGGCGCCCTTGCTGCTGCACCCAGAACTCTGATGGGGTGAATGGGGAAGCTGGAGGGGGGAAGAGGGGACGTTTGGGTTTCTTTGAGTTTCCGCAGCCATCGTGCTGATACCACCCTTCCTGGCTCCTTGGGAAAGGGTGGCAGCTTTCCAAGGGCATCAGAGAAACCCAAACCCCACAGAACAGCTCCAGGACACCTCACAGGCACACAGAAGCGTGCGACCCTCCAAAATCTGTCCCTCATCCCTTGGTGCAGCGACACGGCCTCAAGCAAACACGTGCACGGGGCAGGTCCAAGGGCCGGGGATGTGTCTCCTCTTGCCCCACTGCAGGCTGGAATCTGGGGCTGGATTCCGGGCACAAACGGCACCAAGAGGCAGGAGAAGGAGCAGGGGACACCGTGGCCAGACGAGCGTCGTGATGCAAGCCCTCAGCAGCTTTCCTAGCTTGGACAGACAGGAGAAAAACATCTGGCCATACACAAGCTCTTTTACCACATCAGCCAAGTATCTTTATGGGATCTCACGTCGCAATTAGGCAACAAATCCTTACATGTGCAGGTAAAAGCAGAAAATATTTCGGAGCGCCATTCCCCTGACGGGGAGGAATGAAGTAAACAGATTTCCAGATTACCGCTCGGGCACAGCATCAAAAATACCTCCAACCTGACTCCTCGCTGGCACGACGCTTTGTCATTGAGGCCACGAATAGGCAGCCAGAGCCCACAGTGCAGAAACCCCCCTGGATCCACGAGCCGAGGACACCCCCAGCACCAGATTAGCAGAAATAATATCACTAATATGGGATTTTTGTGAGCAGCGGGTCCTTCCTCAACCTCACCTTCAACCAAGCAACTTCACGTGGCTGCAACTCCAATACCTGGTGGATTGTCCTTTTGTCCTTTTTTTTTCCTTTTTCTCATTTTTAGCTTGTATTGTGGCTCCGTGGCACAAGCCAGTACCTGTTGGTGTCACCTCGGTTGGTTGTAGGTACAAGGGGGGATGGAGGAGGTCTCGTTTGAGCCCACCCAGCCCAGGCTCTGCTGTGTTCCCAGCCACGACCCTCTCCAAGCCACGCACTCTCTCTTGCTGTAAGAGCTTGCAGACAGAGCCAGCTCTCAGGACCGGCTGCCAACTGGGATGAGCAAGCGCGGCACACCCCACCTGCCCATCGGCTGCCGATAAGGGTAATTAATAAGGGCAATTAACAGAGACGAGCGCTCGGTTACGGCATCGCCGGAGCGCCCACGGAGCCCCCGTCTCCGCCTGGAGGAGCCACCACGGCGGCAGAGCTCACGGCGAGCACTGAGCCACACGGGGGCTGCTGTGGGCTCCCCCCGGGCACCGGAGCTTGCCGAGCCCCCTCCCTACCTCTGACCAGCTCCCGACGCCCACCAGCACGGGGAGGATCTGTCTCGGAGACCCTCACCCAGAAGCGATGCCCAAAATCGCTCAGAGCACCACCCCAGGGTGAAGGAGCTGTTGCGTTTTAGCATCACGTCTCCGTGATTCATTTAGAGATTCAGAGCCCCAAAACGTTTCTAGAGCAAGAGCAGTCATAAAAGCTTTCGGATACCAGCAACGTTTCAGCAAAGCCTTGTTCTCACAGACTCTGATTTCACAGAAGACGTCGAGCAATGATTCAGCACCGGCACCGTGCAAAAAAGTCTCACACACCTCGAGTCCACGCAGACATCACCGCCTCTTTATGAGCTTCAGTGTCCTGGGTAATTTTGGCCCTTAGTCCTGTGCAGGCCCAAAATATTCCTACAGTATAAGCCAGTCCCAACCCCAGTGCCTCCAGTCTGAGCAGGTAACCACCAATTGCTCTTCTCTTTGCAGTCTTGAGCAGCCCCAGCCTGGGGTATCCCCAAAAGCAGGGTCCAGCAGCACTGGGGCATCCCCAAAAGCAGGGTCCAGCAGCACTGGGGCACCCCCAAAAGCAGGGTCCAGCAGCACTGGGGCCCCACACGGGTTTGGGGGTGAAGCACCCAGCTCGGCCCCCACCAGTGCCCTGCCAAACGGGGGCTGGTTTCCAGCAAAGGGGTGAACAATTCCCATTTCCCCGCACGGGAGGTGACAGGAGACAACCACCACGTGCTTTAAAGGGGAACAGGAAGGCAGGAGACGCCTCTCCCAGCCCCATCTGAGTCCTTTTTCCCTTGTCTGGCACCAAACCCCACAGGCTGAGAGCCCCAGAGCAGAAACACGGGGTTTTAGCAGGAAGAATGCCCCAAGCATGGGGGGAGATGCAGCTGGCACCAGCTCCAGCCACCACCCATACAAAAAACAGGAAAAAAAAAAAAAAGGAGAGGGAAGGGTGAAGGTTTGCCAACCGATAACGTGCACGCACGGCAGATCAAACACACCCGTGCTGGGGCAGCTCACCCCAGCAACGAGGCAGTGGCTTTGAGCCCCGGTGCCAAAACGTCAGCCCCCAGCACTCGACCCCATTACCCCACCGCACGAGTGATATTCCCCGTTTGCTCCATCCCTCCTCAAAGCTCCCCCTCCAAAGTGGCCGCATTTAAGGTGCACATCCACAACTGGTGCACGTTAATAAAGCACAGCCATGGATGTTCCCTGCACCCTGAAGGAGAAGCAATGCCACCAATCACTGCCTCTGCACATTTCGGGAGGGCGCATGGGTGCTTTGGGAGGGATGCCTGCCCTCCCCATGAGCATCACCTGCAGATGCTGAGTTAATTTCACAGCATTGCAAGGACTGAGGCTTGCAGAGAGCAAAAAAAAATCCCCGGCCACACAGCCTGAGGGTCAAGGGACAATTTAGAAAACGGCACAGCACCGAGGGGAGAGCGCCCACGGCAGCAGGGCGAGCTGCAGGCTGCCTCGCTTCCTGCGCAGAGCCACGGGAGGATGTTAGTCATGAATGAGAAGTGGTAAGATGACCAAAAAAAAAATAAAAAAAAAAAAATCATCAGATCCGTGCAATGAAAGTTGTGTTGGTTTCCTTTGGCCCAGAAGCTGTTGCATGTGTTTGTGATTTGTTTCAGGAGAAAGGCAGCTGGTAGATGTTAAACTGGATTAGCTCCAAAATGGTTTATGTGCTGCTATCGTGCTGCACTCACAGCAAAGTGATTTAAAATTCAGGCACGGCTGCCAGCCTGCTCTGCCTAAAACACGGTGCCTTGGTTATGCCCAAACCCAGCCACACAGCATTCAGAAAATCATTTATTCCTCCCAATCTGCTGGGAGGAAACACACAACACTGCATTTCCACGCTCACCACCAGCCCCACGCTGCTCCGACAGGGCACCCAGCCCTTCCACACCCAGCTCAGCAGCCAAAACCCACGGTGCTTCCTCAGCTGGGCTCAGGTAAGACTGACAGAAAAGCCATTTTTGGCTCCAGCACAGAACAAGCTGGTTTAGACCAAAATCTTCCCAGCCCTTCCTGCACCCAGGAGCAGCTCTGCTGGTGCTGAGCACCCCGGGGAGCAGCAGCCAGGGTGACATGCTGCTCCAGGGGCAGTTCTGGTCACTGATGCTCTTTGCAGAGCACTCGTGCCCCTGCCACCCCAAAACCTGCAGGGCATGGAGATGGTCAGCACCGGTGCAGCCCTTCAACCACATCCGAGGGGTTTGGTCTGTGCACTTTAGTCTCTAACTGGGAATCCTGGTCTGTCAAAACCAGTCCAGAGCGAACACACGTGGCGTGTTCATGCCTGCACGTTGGCCAAGCTGCTGCCAGGATCCCTTCCCACTGCAAACCAGGGCTAAAAAACACCGCAGGCAGCGTGACAGCAGTGTGGGAGCCCAACCTCGTCCCTCCTGAGCTCGGGGCTGGAGGTGCCACGAGACATTTTCAGCCCCGAGGTCAGCAGGAAGGCACAAGTACCAGTTTGCAGGAAGGATTTGGCCCCTCGTGGCTCACCAAAACAGCCTGCAAGCTGCTTAAGGCAAGACAGCTATTTAACAGCCAGCACCGTCCCTGCCTCAAATATTCACTAGTTCATAGGGAAAAAGAGAGACAAAGTACCAAAAAAGGTCATTCCTGCTATATTTCACCCCCCCCATATGTCTATGACTTACTGCAGGCTGTGGAAGCCGATGAAGAAGCCATCTCAGCCCGATCCCAGCTGCACAAAGTCCTGCTTGGCTGTCCTAAGGTGGTCAAGGGCTACAGAATAAAGCCAGCTACGGGGAGCTACTCACAAAAAATCAGAATAAACAGTCAAGATTGGAGCTCCCGAAGGCGCCTGGGGACGCGCTGAGGCTGGGAGCGCTGCGGGCTGTCGCTGCCGAGCTGTGTTTGCTTTTCGGATGGACACAGTGAACAAACACATGTTTACTGGCACAGCCTCTCCAAACACCACCGCAGCTGGTACTTATGTCACCTGCTACAGCTTCACCAAAATTTACCTCCGTCGGGGGACGCAGGAGCCAGGCATTCGCTCCCAGGTGGGAATCCGGCAGGTTTGCAGAGCTGGCTGAGCACGAAGCCCTCACAACAGCAGGGAGGGCTCCGAAATTAAATCTCCACCAGCTGCACCTCGTAGCGCTTGGCATTAAGGTGCTGTAACCCTAGCCCATTCACAAATTATCAGCAGCAGATGTCTGCCTTTCCTAACCTTTTGGCTCGTCGCTTTAACTGCGGACAGGAGCGGCGTGCAACAGCCATTTCCTTCTTCCACATTTCCACTTCTTATCTGGAGGAGTGATTTCTCCAAGCCAATGTTTCCAATGGAAACTCAGCCTTCAGCTTAGTCAACATGATTTCCACGCTGATATCGCTGTTGTTCTGCCCGCGCCGTTGTGCCTCGGAGTAACAGCAGCACATCTGCACCCAGCTAATTGCAGGGCACGGCAAGGACAGGGCAAAGGGAATGCTTGGTCCTAACAAAAATCACAAGAGCAATTATTTCCACAGATCCTTCCCCGTGACACTTTGTGTCCCCTGAAGCCTCCCTGGATTTTGGTCACCCATTCCCGTTGCCCCAAATTGCTCGCGTGCTTCGGCTGTGCCTTCGTTTCCCAAGCACTAATACCTCGGTGAGAGCAGCTGAAGAATCCTCGCTCTCATACACCAAAAATTCAGGAAGGACCAACGGAAAGGAGCTGTCCCTGCATGTGGCAAATACCACGCTGCTTCAGGGCTTCTCCCCGATTTCGAAACGTATGCAAACAGGTTCTCGTGAAGAATGCAAACTGCTCCATCCTTCTCCAGAAGGAAACAAAAAAAACAAATCACACCAAGAATATACAACCCCCCAGGAAGTTTGATATTGAAAATCTCTTCTCAGATCAAGTCTATGCTGTTTTTTTGTGTTGTTTTTTTGTTTGTTTTCTGCTGGAGGTGGAGGACAAGCTTCAGCAATAGAATTCTGCAGCTCGCTCAGCCTCGAGGTAATGACCTGAAGACGTGACCTGGAGCTGTGAGATGGAGAATTGGAGCCTTTGCCCCCCTGACACAGAGAAAGTGCCAGGAGGTACCCGGCCACCCCCCAGCAGAAACAACTCACAGCTTGCTCCTGACCACCAGGAGAGGGTGGGAGGGCTGGAGAGCCACTCGAGCTCGGTGCCAGCAGCTGCAGCCACAGCCAGACCTGACAAAACCAGGTCAGGTGTTACAACAGACATTCCTCAGGCTCCTGCACTGCTAAAAAACAAGGGGGTTAAAAACAGGCAAGCACTCGGATATCAAAGCCCCGGGAGAACAGCTCCTCTTTGTAAGGTGCCAAGCTGGAGCTCTGCAGAACGAGTCCAGAATTCAAGGTCTTGGGATTCACAAAATCATATCATATGCAGAAAAGATAGGGACCTTCTGAGGCTGCCGATCTGCTCCAGTGGCCTTTGAAATAATAAACTAATTGACTAAGATTCCGGTAGATAGAGAGCAACATCTGAAGTCGCTCCCAGAAGCGGAGAACCGGCAGCTTTGGTCGATTTGTGCTGGGAGCAGATGGTAGGCGCTCACTGCGAGGTGCCGAGAACACCCAGCCACACTCACAGACCTACCTTGTGCCCAAAAAAAAAACACCTTGTGAAAAAAAACAACAAAATTTAAGCCTTTTGCATCAACCTAGATGCGTCAAGCTGCTCTGATGGCAGACTTTCTACCCTGCTGCGTTACTTCCTACACTGCTTTCAGACATTCATTAGGGTGGGGAAAGACACTGACGTGGAGGAAGCCACATTTGGAGAAGCAGCAAGTGACAGGAGCTGATTTGTGATGGATTAGTCACCTTAAACCAACACCATAGAAACACAAGCCTTGACCAGCCCTCGTTACAAGAGGCAGGTAAACCCCGCAGGCTTCCCCGCTGATTTAAAAGAGCTCCAGCTTCACCACCAAGCACATTTCCCAGGAATTTGGCATTACGGCAGACAGCAAGTGCCACCACGAGTCTTACTGCTGAAAAGAGAAAAAAAAAAAAACAGCTTCCAAAACACAGCATAACAGGACCGAAAGCCTCCCCTGTGCAATCAGGCAGGAAGTTACAGCACAACCACGGCAGCTGCCAGCTTTTAGGTATGATGGGACCTGGCATCAGTGCATCCCTCGACCTGGGCTGGTGCATCCCTGGGGGCTATTTCCAGTTTGTGGGAGCAACAGAGCGGAGCACGTCACCTCCGAGGCCACCCCACAGTCAGCAACATTTGCATGCATGCAAATGCCAGGGGACAGGAGCTGCAAGGGAGCACCTCTGAGACCAAACTCTCCAGCTCCAGTCCCTCAGGGGAGATCCCTGCCTTGCACACAGGCTCCCGAGGCTCAGCTTGCTGTCGTGCTGTCTCCTCATTGACTCACGACTTGCATTCATTCTCTACCTTCGGGTCATCCCACTTTTCATCCACGCTGAAGCCCAGCCTGCTTGCTTGCACCTTTGGAGCCCAAGCATTCCCAACAAACCTTAATTTCCTTGCGAGCCACGAGCAGAGCAG
This sequence comes from Anas acuta, assembly GCF_963932015.1. NCBI lineage: Eukaryota > Metazoa > Chordata > Aves > Anseriformes > Anatidae > Anas > Anas acuta. The sequence goes on along the minus strand of NC_089007.1, from coordinate 1,993,375 downwards.
TGATTCCTCAGCAGATCTCTATCGGCTGCGTAAAGGACAACCCGAAATGCAGCAGCCACAGGTTAAAGCAAACAGACAACAGCACCAAGCCAGAAGGGGGAGGACGGGGACATCAGAGCAAGAAGCAAAACAAGAGACACGAAACAAAGAGGCCATCTCACCGAGGAGAGAAGAGATAAAACAAAGGGATTGTGAAACCTTAAAATTAACCGCATTTTTTCTTGAAAAAGTTTTTCAAAATCACAGCAGATCAGGGACCCTAAAGAAGGCAGCAGACCCATGAGCTCGGTGGAGCCCTCGGTCCTCCAGGATGTTTTTTTTGTTTTGTTTTGTTTTTTTTTACCTGCAATAGGTGCCCGGGGAGCAAGGCTACAAGGAGCTGGCTCCTAGGTCGCTGCTTCTCGTGCCTGTCTGGACGAGCCGATGGGCAAATTCAGGGCTCAGCACAGCTGCAGCACGTGACGGCGAGGCAGAGTCATGCCCTGCCCTCGACAGGCAGTTCCTTCTCCAGCAATTTTACTGCTACTTAAGGAAGTGAGTGGGTGAGCAGGGTTAAAATTGTTCCCCTCTACTCAGAAAAGCAGAATTACCCGCAGATTTCTTCTTCCCAGAGATGAGCTGTAGGAATCCCGTTACCCCACAGCAGCCAGTTTCGGTTCAGCTTGCCTCGAGCCGAGTGCTCTGACCAGGTAGGTCTGAGCTGCACAAAGTCTCTGTGCTTTTAACCACCGTGATTAAACACTGCTCCGACCTGCCAGGAATTAAACACCGCTGCTCCCACCAGCAGGCCCAGGTTACCCACAGATTTCGGCACCACCTCAGCTCCAGCCTCATCCTTATCGTCCCTGCTACATTTTCACAGCAGGGATCCCAACCAGGGCCACAGACAGGTTTTGTCACAACACGCTTCACTGGTTTGAAATTCTGTCATGCATGCAAAGTTAAAAAAAACTGAAGGAAGGGCCTCTCGCAGTGCACATCCAGCACCTCTGGTACAAATATAGGGTCTCTACCCTGCTATAGCAAGCAATAATTTATATTCGAAGAGCAGGCTGCCCAACCACGCCAGCTTTTGCACCCTCTAACAGTAATTTGAAGTCAGTGTCAACAAGGACAGCGTGGGAGGCACCACCAGGAGCAGGGCAGCAGCCCGGCACAGAAAAACAGGTTTCTCCTCTGTCCAGCACCCAGCAGACCACAGGATTACTCGAGTGTCTGAGCACGAAGCCGAGATGCTCAGAAAACAATTGCCTCTCCTTCGAGCATGCCAGCCAGAGCACAACTTGAAACTCCAGTTATCAGGTTGCTTTTATACAGACACGTATGGGAGCTTCCTGCACCCAGACCCTGGGGCAAAAGCCTAGAGGAAAGCAGGGCACAGGACCGCCAGGCTGAGAAGTTCCCCTCTGTATGAAAGAGACCCCAAAGAAGAGATTTAAGCTCAGCATCGGGAACCAGTCAGCGCCATCTCCCTGTTTGGGGTAACCCAAGCTATCAAATCAAAGTGATTTCAGAAATAAAAATCATGGATTCGTTAAGGCTGGAAAAGGCCTCTGAGGTCATCTGCTCCAAGCATCCCCCTGCCACCGGCGTCACCCACTAAACCACGTCCCTAAGCACCACCTAGAAAATACAGCTGGGGTCACATCAACCTTCCTCTGCACATGAGCTTACTCATGTTACTGAATCCTTCCTGTTTTTCTCTCATCATCCTCAAAACAGACTGAAAGTCGACATATTTTTGTTGGGGGAACTGCAAGGCCCAAATATTCCCGTTTTAGGGAGGAGATAAGCACAGAATGGATGGCTGCTCACGTACTGAGAATCCCTCAATGTTGGGGAAACAGGACCAAGCCAAGCTTTTTCCCTACAAGCACACAGGGATTAGGGGACAATGGGGACAGAGGGAAGGCCATCGTGTCCCAAGAAGTGTTTTCCAGGGCTCAGGAGCGAGTGCTGCCGGTGCTCGGCCCACCCTGAGGCCGAGGAGCCCGCTAACGCCCGCAGGCCTCAGCGAGGGCACCACACGTTCCGCAGGGCTAAGCAAGTCTAAATATAGCCGGTGCTCGTATCTTATCTGCTTGCTGTTAAACGGGCGTATTGACGAGGCGATAAATGTTTATGAGGAACCGTCTGTGTCAGCGCTACCCATGCGGGGAGGGGAGGAGAAACCCGCCTGGGCCTGGACGTGATCGCGGTCCCCAGGGCCTCGTCCCTCGCCTGGCAGCGGGTGACGGGGGGCACGGGGCACGAGCCCACCCGGTGGGTGAGGGAATGGGTGCCCCTCGGCACCACTAATTGCCTCGAGAGGGCAGGAGGAGGTGGGAGAAGGGATAAAGCTGATGTTGGAATTGCAGCCCTAAGTTGGGAAACCAAAATGCACTCATGGGAGCTGGAAACCCAGCCTGCACCAACGGGATGGGATGGCCCAAAGCAAAGGGGAGAGCAGGCTCCTGCTGGGCAGACCCCTACAAAAAGCCATGGGATTGTCAGGAATACAAAGGCAGCCTGGTTAAGAGCACCTCTGTCAACCAAACTCACCTTGATCGACACACAGGCTCACCAAAAACCTCCGGGGGCTGGAACCAAGCCACGGGCAGGGCTTTGGGTTAGGACAGGAGGCACACAGCAGAGCCAGGCGGTTTGGGATCGCAGGTCAGAAGTCAGGGCAGCAGGTCCCAGCAACCAGGGCAGGCAGCACGAATTCCTGGCAATGAAGGAAGGGCTTTGAGATATACAGATAAACGTTCCAGGTATTGTTTTTAATTGCTTTTACACCCCATTTCCAATTATTAGTAGCCAAAAGTCACTTGCATGCGCGGGGTGGTTTAACCACCACTAAAAGCCACAGATAAGGAAACTGCCTGCGAATTGTGGCTGATTCAGCAAGCACCTGAAGGGAAGGCAGACGCACGCAGGAGCAGCACCAGAGGTTACCAAACTGCCTCGGTCCTTCAGAAGTCACGACGAGGTCCCCCGATTGCCCCAGGAGACCCGTTCCCCCACCACAAAGCATCTGCTTCTTCAGGTCACTGCTGAGAAGCCCTGTTTTAAAGCCTGCGGAGTCGTTGACCTTCCTTATCTCCCTGGACTTTTGCTCTCCTTGTCATTTATATTCCTCACGCCCTGGTTTAACCGTCCTTCCCCCTCCCGGCCCCGCGGGCTGTGCCGGTGCCAGATGCTCTGCGGGCAGCTCCACGCCTGTCCCGGTGCTTCTCAAGCTCCCCGGTGGGCTTCACTTCCCATGGCACCGTCCTGCTGCCGCGTTATCACCTGCAGTTTGGGCTTCCCTTCCCTAGGGAAGGGATTACAGCACTGAGAGCCCGCTAATCTCCCAAATCTGGAAAAATGGGGGTTGTTAAAGCGGGGTTCCCAAGTCCCCAGGCTCCATTTATGCTCACCAAGGGCATTTCACCCTTCTCACAAGCAATATCTGGAGAGAATACACCCAAGAGCTGAGCAGGAAGAGGGGAAAATGATGCAGGACAGCACCAGGTTCCTCCACGGTGCCTGCTCAGGGCTTTTGTGCATTCACAACTCTGTGCTCAGACTTGTTAACCTGCTGCAATGCCTGTCTAGCGTTCAGGTGTCTTATTTGGTTGCCTTTAACCAAGACCTGTGGTTTCTCAGAGAAAAAACACACTACTAGAGGTCTCAGTGCCTCTATTTGAAGACACAATTCTTGCTTTTCTCTCGTTTGGGGGTTATCTTTTAACCTCTGCCCTTGCAAAGAATTGATGCCGCTGCCTCCCGTGCCCCCCATGGGGTGTTGCTGGATAGCAGTGGGTGCCCACAGGTCGGGATGAGCACCACGTTTGCTGCCACACTGGGGAGATCACGGCTGGAAAAGCAACACCGAGGGCAACTGGGAAACTCGTGGAGAAGCTGCCACCTCTCAAGACCAGGCTCATCTGAGAAAACCACCAGCAAAAGCCAGGTCCTGCCCTCCGTGGGCTGCAAGACAAGGAGTCACCTCTCACAACAGCTTTCCCCAGCCGCCCGGAGATGCAGCAGCTGCTTTGCCCCAGATCTTTCAGCCCGGATGGTGAGCGCGAGCCGTTTCGCATCAGTTACGCCATCCCCAGCGCCGAAATGGTCCGCTGCCACTTCCTACCCCAGGGACGTGGCCAGGAGGCTGCCCGAAGGGGCAACCTGCCCCCCGTAGCCATGGTTAGAAGCTCGCCAGCCCACAGAGGCCGGGGCAGGCGCTTGCCCAAATTGCGGGTTCCCAGCACCTCCGGCCGCAAGGAGGAACCGTGACGCAGACGGCCCCGGGGGGGACAGGCACAGACCCTGCCCGGCACGTGGGCAGCCCCCACGTCAATATTTAGAGGCTGTTTGCATCTACTCCCGCGTCACGCTCAGATACTGACGGGCGAGCGCAACGTGTTTCCAAATCATGACACCCCGTGCTCAGCACCAGCTTCCACAGAAGTGGGATTTGAGCCCCAAAACGCCACGCAGTTCTGGGAAAGCCCCTTTCAGCAGAACCCAGTCCCTGTCCTCACCTTGTTTTTATTTATATATATAAATATATATTAAAAAAATAACATATAAAGTGTCTATGACCATAAACACTCGCAGAACCCTATGCTCAGATGCTGCGTGGTACACACAGACCCACCTCCAGCCACTCGAGGAGGATTATTTATTTCCCAGTGACTTGACATTTCTGTATTTCCCCTCCGAAAAGCCACAGGAAGTTTGGGCCAGACTGACTGCGCTCCGGCTCAGCGACAGCAGGTTAAAAATTATTCTCTCTGGCTAGAGGTGCACTCGGGAAGGAGAGCCGCTCCTCCGCAGTTAGCCATTAAGAGAAAAAAAAGAGCTTGGATTATTTCGGATTAAGTACACCGGGATTGGGGAAGAAAACACCTAGTGAAAAGCTAACTCACCCGAGGCGAATTCTTGACTCATGAAAAACCTTTTTGTGCCTTTGTTACTTGCAGTGCTGCTGCGAGATCTTGCACCTGATGCGTTCGCAGACGGGATCTCGGGCAGACATCTGCGCCGCCCTCTGCACCTGACAGCTTTGGGCTTTCCCAGCTCCTCGGCTACGCAAATCCCCCAAATCTCAGCCCACCCCACTATTTTCACCCGGTTGGGTACACCACCCCGAGACCCCATCCAAAAGCTACAAACTCGATCTGATTTGCCCCAGCAAAGCTGCTTCGGAGGAGGAAGACTTCAGAGGAGGAAGAAGAGGTTTTGGCTAAATGAGTAATTACAACCCCAACGTCCTCCCCCGGCGGGCTGAGCGCACGGAGGCACCACGGGGGCAGCGTGGCCGGCACGGAGGAGGCACCGAGGGGGTCCGTGGGGGGATGTCCCCCCTTCGGGAGGGGACGCACGTGGCCCCGTTGCTGGCGCTCCCTTCGCCGAGCCCCGGGAGGAAGATGAGTCAGTGCCCAGCTCGCGTGGGAGGAGAGCGCCGCAGAACGCCGGGGCCGGCTTCTTGAGAAAAGCAGTTTCCGAAGAAACTTTCAGCGCTGAAGGCTCCAGCCTCGGTCAGCCAGAGGAGGAGGAGGAGGAGGAAGAGGAAGGCTCAGCAAACCGGGGAACGGTGCTTCTCCTGCCCTACAGCAGCCCCCCCCCGCAGCACCCTTGGGTGCCCGGCTGGGTCCGGGGAAAGGAGCGCCCCTTCCTCGGGTGGGGGATGCAGGGAGGTCCCCAGTAGATTCCCAGTACCCCCATCCTCCTCGTGCTGGGAGCTGGTGGCTGAGAGGTCCCGGCTGCTGTGGGATCGCTCACGGGCAGCCCAAACCCATGGGGGAACTCAAACTCAAAACGGGCTGGAAACCCCAAAACACCAGAGAGGCGCTTGGAAAGGGGCGCACGTGGCTGGGGCAGGGGGACAGGCGATGTCCCACCCCGGGGAGCTGGGGGACATGGGGGGGGGACAGAGCTGGGGAAGGGGCTTCACAGCAGCACGGAGCACACATGGGGGGCCCAACACAGCCCCCCCCAAGCACCCCCTGGTTCTGGCCAAACCCTCACCCCCAAACCCAACAATGGGGGGGGGGTCAGGATGTGGACCCTGACCCCCCATTCCCAAACCAGGAGTCACCCCCACAGGGGGGTCAGGAGGGTCAGGGACCCCCCACACACCCTAAGATAGTCCCCCCTCCCGCTCCTAAGGAAGCCCATTTTTGGGGTGGAATCCCTTAGCATCCCTTTTGGGCTGAGGACTCCCAGTACGGGGTCATGGGGGGGGGGAACCCAAACTTGGGGGGGGGCACAAAGCACCCGGGGACCCACACACCCCCAGCACCCCAAACGAGTACAGGGACACGCCGAGCACCGGTGAGCCCCGAGCCCACACGGGACCCCCAAACCGGGGGGCCACCCCCCCATCACCCCCCAGAGCCATGGGAGGGGTCCCGGTGACCCCCCCAGCACCCCCTAAGCCACTGGGGGGGGACCCTGGTACCCCCCAGCACCACGCACCCCTCACCCCACAGTAACCACAGCGGGAGGGCACCAAGCAGGGGGGTCCCCAAAATGCCACCATCCCCCCCATGCCCCCCTCCCTACCCCCGGTACCCCCCCGGTACCTGCGCTCCCGGCGCTGCCTCCCCCTCCCTCCCCCCCCACCCCGGAGCCGCCTTTTGACGGGAACCCGCCGGCCGCGCGCCCCGCCCCTCCCCGGGGACACGCCCCCCTCCGCTAAACCACGCCCACTTTCCCTACGGACACGCCCCCTTTGCCCGAGGACACGCCCCCTCCCCCGCCCCGCCCCCGCCAATGCCAGCGCGGCACCGCCTCGGCACCGCCCCCTCGCGGGCGGGCCCGCCCTGACCACGCCTCCCATGCCCGTATAAGGTAATGAATGGGTGAGGCCACGCCCTCTGGGGGCGTGGCGTGGGCTGGCGGGAGATTGCACGTGGCGGCCCGGCCTGGGGAGCCCGGCGGGGGGGTGCTCAGACCCCCGGTGCTTTGGGTGCTGGTGCTGCAATTGGGGTGCTGCTGTTTGGGGTTTTGGGGTGCTGCTGCTGCAATTCAGAATTCAGGGCTTTGGGGTACTGCCTCTGCTGCTTGGGGCTTTGGGGTGCTGCTGCAATTGGGGTGTTCCTGCATGGGGGGGTTGAGGTTCAACTGCGTGGGGGTTTTGGGGTGCTAGTGCTGCAGTTGGGGTGCTGCTGCTGCTTGGGGCTTTGGGGTGCTGCTGCATGGGGTTTTGAGGTGCTCTGCTTAGGGCTTTGGGGTGCTGCTGCAGTTGGGGTGTTTCTGCTTGGGGGCTTTGGGGTGCTCTGCTTGGGGCTTTTGGAGTGGGGTTGCTTGGGGGAGTTGGGGTGCTGCTTCTTAGGGTTTCTGGGGCGCTGCAGCTGCTGTCTGTGGCTTTTGGGGTGCTGCTGCTGCTTGGGGGCTTTGGGATTGCTGCTGCTTGAATGGCTTCACAGCCATTCCAGAAAGTTCAGCGGGCTCTGCGTGCATGGGCATGCAGTTCTGCGTACTCCTTTCCACCTGGCTCTTGGTCAGCCCTTTACTGGGACAGGGCAAAGACCACCAGTACAACGGTGTCCCCCCAGCAGTCCAGGGCAAACGTTTTCCTGGCAGCATCGGGTCCTGATCACGTTTAGGTGTCCTTGCAGTGTCTCACCTTTGCTCTGGTGCCTTCTGGAAGTTCAGGCGTCCACGGGGCTGGCCGTGGGTCAGAGTCTCCTTCCCTTCCGGATTTCTAAGCAACGAGCCACCCCGTACCAGGAGCACTCGCCGCATTTATCACCTGGCAAGCGGACTCCGTCTCGTCTCTGCAGCTGCAGCATCTGCTGGGCTCGTCTCCTTCCTCTCCCATTTTTGGGATGCCACCCAAGAGACCTGCCACCGCAGACTGCAAATCCCCTCTCTGATTACAGCTCTTGGAGAGCTCATGGATTTTTCTGATGCTTAGATCAGATTAAGGGCAGAAGGAGAGCTGATTCATCCCTGGCCTCTAGACTAGAGATAGCAGCATCTGCAAGGGCCCAGGCACAGCTCCAAGCGCTAGAGACATGTAAAACCAAGGGGGGGCAGGTTCCTGCAATGTTTGCAGCCTCCAAGCTGCTCCGGCCCCTCGCTCACCTCGGTGTGGCCGGGACTTCACGTCCTGCATGAACGGACCCCGTGCGAAGCCCTTGGCACATCTCAGGAGCAGGGGCCTGCAGGACTCCGGAGTTTGGCTGCTCCTGCAGGTCCTGGGGGTGTTTGGGACCGTGCAACCGGCCAGGTCCAAGTGCTGAGCTCAGCCACCCAAAATCCCCTCGCTGGGGATGGAAGAAAACCTGGAGGACGGGGATTCAAGCTGAGCTGTTTCAGCTGGTGCTGCAGCTCCAGCCCAAAGCCACTCAATCTTCAAGGCACGTTACACCCCCAGGCTGAAAAACTCAGGATATTTAGCAATTCCTCCCTTTCCATCCTCCAAAACCTGTCCAGGGTGCAGACATCAACAACGTTTTATAAAGCAGCACGGAATGCTTCGAGAAAGCCCCTCCGTGATCTTCCAGGGTTTACTAAGGGCCCCTAAACCCAAAATCCTCGGAGAAAATGAGCCGCCGTGCCGATGAGCGCGGGCGGCCGCGCCGCCGTCATGGCAGACGGCAATCAACACCCCGCAGCCGTGATCACCGAGTTCAACAGCTTTAATTCACGTGGGGAAAGTGCTTTGCTAAATGTTTTCAAATTGGTTTAATGAGGCCAATCAGAGAGAGAGAGAAAAAAAAAAAAAAAAGGCTGGGAAGAAACGGGAGTTCATTAGAGACAATTTGGTCACGCAGAACTTTCTCAGGGAACAGGGAGACGAAGGGTGGGGGATTTTGTGCAGAAGGGTGCCCATCCCCAGCCCACCCCTGCTGAGTTTAAGCCTCAGCCATTTCCCTGCTTAAAATCCATCCTAAGGCTCAACACCGCCTGCTTCTCCCTGTCCTTGCCTGGACCAGGCTGGCGTGATGTTCCTTTTGACCCCAGAAATCCTGCTCCCAGCTGAACCCCCTTTTGCATGCTCTTTCCCATCCTGTTGCAGCTCAGGAAAGGGAATTTCAGGGCTGCAGGCACAAGTGGGATGGGATGGGGTTGGGGTTGGGGTTGGGATGGGATGGGGATAGGGATAAGGATGGGATGGGAATGGGGATAAGGATGGAGATGGAAATGGAATGGGAGTGGGGATAAAGACGAGAATGAGGATGGAGATGGGGACAGGGATAAGGATGAGGGTGGGATGGGAATAGGGATAAGGATGGGAATGGGGATGGAGATGGGATGGGAATGGGGATAAGGATGAGAACGAGGATGGGAATGGGATGGGATGGGAATAGGGACAGGGATGGGGATGAGGACAGGGACGGCTCTCCCAGGGTGACACCCACACTTGCTCCATCCCCCGGTGAGTGCAGGGCTCTCAGGAAGCAACCACAACACCCCCACACAATGTGGGTGTGTGGGGCTGGGGAAGCCCCGTCCCCGCTTTCTGCCCGTCTGGGCTGGCTTGGGAGGGAAAATGAGTTTAAAACTAGGAAAAAAAAAAAAAAAAGAAAAAAAAAAGGGACCGATTCAGGACACACATCCCCTAAAATGTCTTTGTGGCATCCCCAGGACAGGACAGCGCTGCGCTCATGGCTTTGATGCAGCTTCTGCCCTTTTGGGATTCTCTGTTGTCTACTATAGGGTTGAGCTCGCCCTTCAGGGAGCTTGGTGAAAGCCTCCCTCTCCACACCTCTCCCAAAATGCTGTTTGCAGCCCGTCCGTGTGGGTGTCTGTCTGCATGGTGCACGTCTGCACCCAGGGCATGCAGCAAGCGGGTCCCCAGCTCATCTGGGGGGCACTGGGGGATGCACAGCCCATCCAATTAAGGGGAGCAATTAGCGTGGACAGCGAGCCGGGGAGCCTCCCTCTTGCTGGCATTTCACTCCCGGGAAGAAGAGAACAAATGATCCATTAAGTTTCCATCGGCGGCACAGGTCGATGGAAATATTTTCTTGCCGTAAACTTAATTTTTATGGTTTGGGCGATTATGAGGGGAAGGAATTTGTTTTTCCACTGAGCTCTCACGTTTATTGTGGCAGAAAAAAAAAAAAAAAAAAAAAGTGATTGCATGGGAGGCTCTGCAAGTTTATGAGCATTCACTGACCCAAAAGGATCATTTTTTACCTGCTTCTGTCCCAGAGCTATTAGGGCTGGAGGGGATGAGAAGAACGGGCTGGTTTGACTTTTCTTTTTTCCCCCATAAAAAAAAATGATTTTTTTTTTGGAACTTGGGAACTTGGGCAGGATGTTTTTTTCTGCTATGTTTTTTTTTTGTTTTGTTTGTTTGGTTTTTTTTGTGCATCTGGGGTGCAGAGCCCCTAAAACCCCGATAAATCGGTGCAAAAGGACCGGCACCCCCAGCAGCACGGAAATCCTTGGGGAAAATGAAGGAGAAGGAAAAGCCAAATTTCTCCGGTGCCAGGAAAAAAAACCCTGCGAACCCAGCGACTGCAAATGAGAGGCAATTTCCCCCTTAAACGCCGCGTTTTGGGGTAATTTGTCTGCAGCAGCGCAGCCGGGTTCACTTTTCCTCGGCCGAACCCGGCGGCAGCGAGTCCCCACAGCGAAGCCCCCCGCTCACAGCTGGTGCCTCTGAGCACTGTGGGGGAAAAAGCCTGGATTTGGGGTTTAGCAGTGGGGTGCACCGGGTGCTGGTGTGCTGCTGCTGCTGCTCCTCGCCGGCTGAGGCGACATCTAGTGAGGCTGCGGCGAAGGACGGAGCGTGCCGGGTGTGCACGGCCCCGTACCAGCACCCAGGGCCTCACACCAGCACCCAGGGCCTTACACGGCCCTACACCAGCACCCAGGGCCTTGCACCAGCACCCAAGGCCTGGCACCAGCACCCATGGTCTCATACGGCCCTACACTAGCACCCAGGGCTTCATATGGCCCTGCACCAGCAAACAGGGTCTTGCACCAGCACTCAGGGCCTCACACGGCCCTACACCAGCACCCAGAGTCGCATATGGCCTTGCACCAGCACCTGGGGCTTCATATGGCCTTGCACCAGCACCCAGGGTCTCATATGGCCTCGCACCAGCACCCAGGGCCTTACACCAGCACCCAGGGCCTTGCACGACCCCACACCAGCACCCAGGGCCTCACATGGCCCCACAGCAGCACCCAGGGCCTTGCACAAGCATGCGCAGCCTCGTGGGGTTTGCACAAGCACACGTGGCTTCGCACAGCCTCATACTGGGGGGGTGTGCCCCCAAAGTGGTGCTGATGGTTTCATACTGGGGTGTGCACCCATACTGGTGCAGGGAGGCTCCGTAGTGAGATTGGTTCCCCAGTACTGGTGTGGGGACCCTCATACTGGGATGGGTGTCCCCGTATTGATGGAGGAGGGTTCATGCTGGGATGGGTGATCCCATATTGGTGCACAGGGGTTCATACTGGGACTGGTGCCCTCATACTGGGATGTGTGCCCCTATACTTGCTGCTGGGGAGGGATCATACTGGGATGGGTGCCCCCCATACTGGTGCAGGGGAACTCTGCACTGGGGTTTGTGTCCCCATACTGGTGCAGAGAAGCTCCGTACTGGGATGGGTGCCCCCATACGGGTGCAGAGGGGCTCCATACTGGGACAGGTGCCCCCATACTGGTGGAGGGAGAGCTTTGTACTGGGATGTGTGCCCCCATACTGGTGCAGGGGGGCTCGATACTGGGATGGGTGCCCCTGTACTGGTGCAGGAAGGCTCCAGACTGGGATTACTGGGATGGATGCCCGCATACTGGTGCAGGGGGCTCTATACTGGGCCGGGTGCCCCTATACTGGCTGGGCAGGGCTCATACTGGGACAGGTGCCCCCCCCACTGGTGCAGGAGGGCTCCAGACTGGGATCCTCCCCCCACTCCCCCCCCCCCCACGCCGCGCATGCGCGCTGTCTCCCGGCGCCCACCCCGTGTGTGCGCATGCGCGGGCAGAGAGCGGCGAGCGCGTGCACTGCGCATGCGCACGAGGACCCGCCCTTACCTCGCCCAGACCCCGCCCACCAGCGCCCCCTCCACCCGGGAGGTTAATGCGCATGCGCAGTTCCGCCCCTCAGCCCCACCAAAGGGTGAGCCGCGGGCCCCGCCCCTCTGCCGCGCGGCGCATGCGCACTGAGGGAGAGCCGCGCCCAGGCGGGGCTGTTGCTGTCGTCACGAGGGGGCGGGGCCCACAGCACCCGCCCACTGCCTCGGGGGGCGGGGCGATGACGCAACGCCCCGCCCGGAGCGCGATGGGCGTGGCTTCAGCGAGGGGGCGTGGCCAGCGAGGATCCACCCCACACACCCTTTGCACACAGTGCGCATGCGCCGGCAGTGGAGCGGGCGGGGCGATGCTTAGGCTCCGCCCCCTTCTTCCGCCCGCGTCGTCGTCATAGCAACGGCGGCTGCGCGGCCTGCGGGAGGCGGCGGTGGTGAGGGGGGGTCGGGAGGAGACCCCCCTGTGGGCCTGGGGGGGAGTTTTGGTGGAAAAGGGGGGTGTGGGGGTCCCTTTTTGGGGTTGGGGGTTGAGGGGGTCTCTTTTTAGGGGCTATGAGGGGGGCTCTTGTTTTTTTTGGGGGGTGAGGGGGCTGTTTTTTGGGGGGGAGCATGGGGGGGCTGTTTTTTGGGGAGGGGGGTGAGGAGGGCTCTTTTTTGGGGCTTAGGGTTGAGGGGGGTCTCTTTGGGGGGGAGGGTGCTCTTTTTGGGGGGTGGGGTTTGAGGGGGGTCTCTTTTTTTGGGGAGGGGGTGAGGGGGACTCTTTAGGGTTGGGGGGTAAGGCGATCTCTTTTTTGGGGCTTAGGGTTGGGGGGTGCTCTTTTTGGGGGTGTATGTGAGGGGGGTCTTTTGGGGGGCAAGAGGATGTCTTTTTGGATGGATGAGGGGGTCTTTTTTTCAGGGGGGACATGAGGGGTCTTTCTTTAGGGGTGGGGGGCAGGGGGGTCTCTTTGGGGGGATGCAAGGGGGTTTCTTCTTGGGGCTTAGGGCTGAGGGGTCTCTTTTTGGGGGTTGAGCATGAGGGGGCCTCTCTTTTTGGAGAGGGGGTCTCCCTTTTGAGGGAGGGGACCTCTCTTTTTTGGGAGGGGTGTTTGGGGGAGCTGAGCCTTTGAGGTGCTCCTGGTGGGTTCCTCTGCTGGCAGGGTGCTGGGGGAGTTCCCCCTGAGGCTGAAGGTCCCTGGGGGGGGGATTCTGACTTGAGGGGGGGGGTCTCTGTGCGCTGGGGGCTTCCCTAAGGGGTTCAGGGAGGAGTCCCAGCTGGGGGGGCTGCCTGAGGGCTGGATGCTTCCCCCTGTGCACATATTTTGGGGCCGGGTCTCCTGGCCTGCCAGAAATCATCCTTAATGTCCTGTGTCCCCATCACAGGCTCGGCAGCGATGGGGGCTGCGCTCTCCCCCCCGGCTGGCAGCGCTGCCCCCCGGCAGCAGAGGAAGGCTGGCGGTGACGATGACGATGATGACGATTTGCTCGACAGCAGGGACCGCAAGGAGGACATCGCCAAGTTCCCCTACGTGGAATTCACGGGGCAGGACAGCATCACCTGCCCCACCTGCCAGGGCACTGGCTGCATTCCCACGGGTGAGCGCTCCCCTCGTGCGTAAAACCAAAAAGCAGGGGGCAGAAACGCTCCTTGTTGGATTTTTCCATCTCCAACTCGGTTTTCGTGCTCTTTTTTTTTGCTTTCCAGAGCAGGTCAACGAGCTGGTGGCTCTCATCCCCTACAGCGACCAGCGGCTCCGCCCGCAGAGAACGTAAGTGTGGAGTAAGAGTAACTACACCTCTGTGAGGAGTAACTACACCTCTGTGAGGAGCAGACAGGGCTTTTTTTGTCAGGTAGTAGCAGAGCTCAACGCTCTACACAGTCTCCAGCCTTTCCTTCACCTACTGGCTTGTTTTCACCAAAATATGCTAACAAATGCGACTTTTAACTCGAAATATTTCCTGTTAAATCCCACCGTAGGGGTGAGCGTGGAAACAATCGTCCCACTCACAGCCTCTGTCCCCGTGCTCTTTACTGAGGGTTTTAGAAAGAAACCGCTTTACCAGCAGCAAAAACACGCACTGAAAGCACCACGGGGGCAAGAGTGATTCTGGAGGCAGTTTACTTTTTGGTAATGAGTAGCTAAAGGGTGATGGTTTTGAGCAAATTCGGATATCGAAAATGTTGGAGCAGCACTTTGGGCCTCTTTCAGGGAAGGACAAATGGGTGGTTTTCTGCTGGGTTTCAGCTACGTGGGGTCCCACGGTCACAAGTGTTGTTTTTGAGCCCTTCCCTGCCTCTTCCAGGAAGCTCTACGTCCTGCTGTCGGTGCTGCTCTGCCTCCTGATATCAGGACTGGTGGTTTTCTTCCTCTTCCCCCACTCCGTCCTGGTGGATGACGGTGGCATCAAAGTGGTTCAAGTCTGGTTTGACAAGAAGAACTCAGTTGTCGTCCTTGCCATCACGGTAAAATTTTTCTGCCCCTCTTTTCCCGAGGGAACAAATCCCGTGCTGAGCTGCCCAGGAGGTCGCTGCTACCTCTCTCCCCTTTCTTTCCAGGCCACCTTGAGGATCAGGAACTCCAACTTCTACTCGGTGGCAGTGACCAGCCTGACCAGCCAGGTGCAGTACATGAACACCGTGGTGGGAAGCCAGCAGATCACCAACGTCTCCAGCATCCAGCCCCTGAGTGACAAACTGGTATTTGTCCTTTTTTACACTCACAATAAGTAAAAGCATCGCTAAATCGTGTGAAACCTGTGCAGTATTACAAATTACCTTAAATATTGTCTATCTATACCTAAAGACAGACATTTTCTTAGTAAATACTCATGGGCTGGGCTCTATGCACACCAGCTGAAATGTAATAAGGTAAAAAAGAGCCCAAAAGGGATGGATTGAAGTGAGCACTCAGGCTGCATGTGGACGTGTTTTTCCTTTGCAGGTGAATTTCACGGTGAAGGCGGAGATGGGCGGACCTTTCTCTTACGTGTAGTAAGCATTTACTGTTCTGTGTCTGGCTGGGGAGTGGGAAGGTTTCAGATCCTTTATTTAGCATTTGCTCAGGAAACTACCAGCTTTCTGCTAACTTTCTGAAAAGTAACTTTGCTAGAAATTACTCGAAAGGCCGCTCTGTGAGGATGTTGTGATGGGGTTTTGGATGCTGTCTTGAAATGAGTTAGCACCGAGGGGAAAACAACATGGGAAGGTACCGAGAAGCAGGCTGCTTGGGCTGTGCTGACCTATTTCTTTGTTTTGGTCTCTTCCAGTTTCTTTTGCACGTTTCCCAAGGTGAAGGTGCATAACATCGTCATCTTCATGAGGTAGGCTGCTTTCTGCGCTGCTCCTGACTCAAAAGGGAACTGCTGCCACAGCAGATCAGGGTGCACGAGGAAAATCCCGCCTGGCAGGCACCCCAGCCTGGTTCCCTGTGTCAGCTTTCATGCAGACCAGTTGACACACTTGGGTAAAATGTAAGGCAGGGGGGAAAAGGCACCAGATTGCCCTAAACTGAGTTCCCACGTGATGGGTGGCGTGGGGCTGGACTCACCAGCTCCCTGCAGCGAGCAGTCCTGGGTGCACTCACTGGAAATCTGAGAGGATCCACAGCTTTTGAGGGTGGGAAGAGGAGAGTTTTGTGATGAATGCAGGCTGCTGATGGCTTTAATTTAACAGAGGGGTCTCTGCCCCTGGTCCTGTCCCCTCTAAGCCACTCTCCCCTCTCTCAGGACATCAGTGAAGCTCTCCTACATTGGGCACGTGACGCAGAGCGCTTTGGAAACCTACCACTACGTTGACTGCAGCACCAACTCCACGGCTGCCCCCGATCCGCTGCCTCTGCCAGCCCCCTCCACGCAAGGCGCAGCCAAAGCCAGGAGCAAGCCCTGAGCTCGCCGCCGCTGCTCCCTGTGAAATCTGTAGCTGTAGAAAGGACTGGGCACTTTCAAATGGAAGCAGAAGGGATCGTGACTGACTCTGGGGGATACCTGAAAGCTCTGGGGTCCCTCTTGCACTCCCTGGCATGCAGCTGGGCTGCGCTGCTGGCCTGTCCCTCAAATCCACTTCGGGTGTTGTTCAGGTGCAGGCGAGCGGGTCCCTTCCAGAGTAAGGGGCCTGCTGGGCCTGCCTTCCTCTTCAGTTCCAAAGAACTGGGTTTTGGGTAGGGAAACTGGATTCTCAAGCTCTGTGCTTTGTGGTCCAAAGATCTAGAGTTGAGTTTTGCAGCTGTTCTGAAGCTTAGCACTGTACCTGGTCCTTCCAGAATGAACTAACGAGTTCTGAGCAATTAATTTATTCCAGTTTTGCTCGGTGGCGGTGTGTCACTGGCATGTTTCAGAGCAGAACTTGATTTAAAAAAGGGACGAAGCTTTGCCAGGCACGCACAGGCAAGGCGTTCAGGCTTTCACCTGTGTAATTTGCACTAGGAGGAGGAAAAGGAACTGGAGCCAGCAGGGCACGTGCGTTCCCCCTTGCACAGATTTTTGCTTTTTGGCAGCTGAGACCCAAACGCTGCAGCCCCACTGAAGGCTGCTGCTCGGTGTGCAGGGGGCGTTGGGCAGCTGGGGGGTCTCTGGTGTTTGAAGCTGGGGAATGCACAGCTCAGTGCTGCTTTGTACTCCTGCCTGCTGCAGATTTAAACTGATTTGGTGGAAGGTTTTGGGGGGGGGGGGGTTTCTTGTTTCAAAGGCTCACCTCGCAGGAGCCAGGCAGTCCCGAAGGACGGTAAAGCAAATAAATCCGCTGTGAAAGCTCAGCCTGCTGCGGTTCTTCTCCAAGCTTCTCCCCCCCGTTTGCAGCTTGGAGGGTTTCATTCTGCCTCTGCCCTTTGTAGTTCTTCTGGAACCCGATCACTGCAGCCCCCCGCGTTTCCTCTCTGCACGCACCTACGCCTTTCTCCAGCCCTCTGTCGGAAGCGAGCGCGTGGAAGCACGGCGCGGGCAGAAGCTGTAGGGGAAGGGGTCTGGTGTTTCTCAATGAAGGACGCTTTGTTTCGTGCGAGTGTGAAATAAAAATACCCTGTTGTTTTCTAAGAGGTGGTGTTTTGGCCTCCAGACTTTCTAGAATTGAGTTATTAAAGCGGGGCTGGAGGGTGCTGTGTGGGGTCACCTCACTGGACATGAGGAAATGACCTGTGGCAGTCCAGCTTTGTCCTAGAGAGCACTCTGCGGTGCACCCAGTCTCTCGATGAGGATTTTGGGCAACAAGGGCCAAGAAACTCAAGAGGTGAAGCCGTGGAGCCCTCTGGGTGCCTCCGTTCCCACAAAGGACAGCGGGGACAGGATTTGCAGCCCCGCACTGTGACTGTCACACTGCCCCTTCCCCAGTCACAAGCCTCTCACACGACTCGGGTAAAACCCCTGTTCCCTTCTCCTAATTATGATGAGCTGAGTTTTCTTTGAGGACGATGAGGAAGTGGCTCGCTCTGCCCTTTATCCCATTTGCTTCCTGCCCCTCGGCAGCCCTGCAGCGCCTGGTCTGGGGCGATTTGGTGTCCTCGTGGGTGGCAGAGCCCCCTGCTCCCCTCGTTGTGCTGCAAATAACCGCTGCTCTCCTGCTCCAGCCCTTAAAAGCAGAGCTGCTTTTAGCTGGGAGGTTTTTTGGGGGGCTCACTGGGTGCCTGCAGGAACCCAACTCCTGCTGCTTGGCTGAGCAGGAAAAGCGCCGGTGCAAGCGGGAGCCAGAGCGCTGATAATTGGGGGTGCCCTCCGGGTCATGTGGCAAAGCACTTGGCCTTTTAAAGGGCATTTATTGTGAAAATCCTTCTTAATCCTCCAATCCTTTTTAATGAATTTCTTCTGCCAATGTTTTTTTTCCTAAAAATCCCAGCCCTGGGAAGCTGCCTGAGGTGCTTTAGCAGGAGGGGCTGCTGCCGTGGTGCCAGCTGTGAGCGTTTAAAAGTGAGGTGAGGGCCCCGAAGTAGCATTTTTAAAGTTTTTTTTTCATCCTTTAAAGTCATAATTTCTCTTAATGAGCCTGTGGTACCCGTGCTAGCGACTGAGGAGAAAAGCTGGGGTTTTAACAAAAGCACCATCGTGAAACCTGCAGCCCCCGAGCCAGCAGCTGCCCGGTGCGTCCTGCTCGTAAAGCTCAAGTTTGCAGCTCTTGGGGGGGTCAATGGGCTAATTTTCTTTAAGATAGTTTAAAAAAAAATAAATAAAAATCAACTAGTGGAGCTTTTCCTCTAATTAGCAAGCTGCTTAAGAGCAGCACTTACATGTGTAGCTTTTTAGGAAGCCTTAAAGGCAGAGCTGTTTTTACAAGCCAGGGTGCGTGCCCTTCAGCACCATCAGCGTTGCAAAAATCTCTCCTTAAATTGCGTTTCTGTGTATCCAAAAGGGGACAAATTCCTTGGGGACGAGGGGAAGGAGCATCAGGGGGCTGAGGAATTAATCCCTGCACCTGGTTTTTGATGGGAATGATGGAATTACTCATCTCCCAGGACTCCATCCACCCACAAACCTCTCCCTGCTCACCCCCTGGCTCCAGCTGTGTGCTGACCTGCACAGGAGGTGGCCTCAGCCTCCTCTTCTCCACTGGTTTTACTGGTTTCCTCCAACTGGTGTCCCTAACCCAGCCCTGGAAGGGAGACCCCTTGCCTCGATTCACCCCGGTGCTGTTTTGGGGTGCAGGGGGATGAGCAAACCCCATAAATCTGGCTGCTGTGTTCGTGCCTGGTGCTGAGATTTGTCACTTAAAACATTTTTCCCTTCCTTTTTTTGAAGGTTTTGTGTTATTATTTTATTTTTTTCCCCCTTTATATGAGGTATTCTCAACCCAGAGAGTTTGAGATTTGACCCTAAACCCTGAATGGCCCCAAAAGAGGGGAAGGGCAGGGGTTAGACCGCAGCCAACACCGTGGGCGAGAGGAAAAAACAGCGCGCACATCCACTTGACTTTCCACCAAAAGTTTTTTTTTTTTTTTATATCAACTTGATGTTAAAAAATACAGACTTGTTTTACAAGAATAGCACCATTTGTGTTGTATTATACATTAGCACTCCTGCTGGTGATACACGGGGGGGAGGGAAGGGGCTTTTGGGGGGGGAATTTGTGATACCTGCATTTGCCAGATCCCTTTGGCGGGGAGGGGCCGTCGTACATGCCAGTTAGATTCCCACCTCCACCCGACCTAAAAAATAGGCCTTCCAGGAAGGCAATAAATAAATAAGCCCGTGGTTTTATGTCGCAGTCTGCCCCGTGACGGCGCTGGAGGGAGGCGGTGGTCCCAAGCGCGAGGACCGAGGGTCGTGCCAGCCATTCAGTGCAGAAGTCGTTGGAGTGATTGGGAAGGACGGGTCCTTGGGGTGGGATTGGTTTTCTTTTACTGTATTGGGCTGGATTTCTTTTTTTTTTTAAAAAAAAAACAAAAAAAAACAACAAACCAAAACAACCAACGAACAAACACACAAATAAAACAATCCTTTTTTACAAGAAGCAGACGGGGCCGATATCCACGCCAAACTCCTGCTCGGCGCCACCAATGTCCATAGGTGCAATATCTACAATGGGCAGGCGCGAGGTCTTCTGCGACCGGTACTCGATGACCGTCTTGCCCCATTTGCCAGTGTGTTTCTGGGGACGGAACGAGAAGCAGAGATGCCCTCAGCTGCTCCGGGGCCATCCGAACCACCGGGGGTCCGACTGCAGCCCCCCAACTCCATCCCCTCGCCTTACCGTGCAGCCGTCCTCCAGGACGCTGTAGGTGAACCTGCTGTTGCCCTCGGCCCTGATCTCCACGTCGTTGGAGCCCTGGATGAGGAGGGCTTTCTTCAGGTTGCCCGTCTCCTCGTCCATGTAGGCGATGCTGTTCTTGCAGTGGTAGGTGACGTTTTGGGAGCCCTCGGTGGACAGCAGGCGGAGGAAGGTCAGCTGGATGCTGGCGGTGGTGGGGGAAAGGCTCTCATCGCCGTAGCTGAACTGCAAGGGAGAGGAAAAAGAGGTTAAAACCCACGGGGATCATCACGGCGGGTTATTTCCAGCCACCCCTGGGAAGGGACCGTTGAGTTTTGTGCTCCCAGATGGCTGCAAAATCTTTGCCAAAAAAAAAACAAAAAACAAAACAAAAAAAAAACAAAAAACAAAACAACAACAACAACAAAAAAAAACAACACAACAAAACTTTGACTTGTGGAGCCAAATTGACCCAATTCCACACATTCATCCTAACCCAGCTGCTCCTTCCTCCAACAGCCCTAACCCACCACATCCACCGAGACCACCCCAAGGAGGGCGTCCCGCGTGGAATTCACCCCCCCCCCCCAAGCAGGCCCCCCCCGCTTACGTGGAAGCCGCCGTTGATGGTCTCTGCGAACCAGACGTGCTTCTTGTCTTTGGCCTTGCTGCTCCACCAGTTCTTCCTGGGGATGCTGCTGGGGGTCGGGTAGACGCAGGTCTCGCCCGTCTCCATGTTGCAGAAAACCTTGATGGCATCCAGGGTGCAGCCCTGGTTGGGGTCGATCCAGTAGTCTCCTGCAGCATGGGGGGTACAAACGGCTCGCTAAGGGGTTTTGGGGGGGTCGGGGCGAGGAACCCCAAGGCTGCTTTTGGGGAGGAAGGCAGGGAGAGGGGGTAGGCCGCGGTGCCTCGTACCGCTCTTCCAGTCGGGGTGGCAGAGCTTGATGTCGCGGCAGGTCCTGGCCGGGTTCTTTTTGGAGCCCTCGGGGCTGCGGATGCTCTCGATTTGGTTGTTGAGGGATTTGAGGGTGGCGTCCACCTCCACGTCGTGCTGCCGCAGCCCGCCGGCGGCCTCGTCCGCCCGCATGTAGCGGATGGGGTCGGGGCCTTTCTCCGTCTGACCCAAACCGGCGAAAGCTGACATGTCGATACCGGTGCCGGGAGGGCCGGGGGGACCGGGGGGGCCGGGATTTCCAGGAGGACCCTACGGGAGGAAGAAGAAACCATCGTGAGGGGCTGCTCCGCCAGCCGGACCCCGCGCCCGGCCTCCTGATGCTGGGTCTCACCGCAGGGCCGGGTTCGCCGCTCCGTCCGCGGGGGCCGGGGGGGCCGATGGGGCCGGGCATGCCGTTGGAGCCGTCTTTGCCGGAGGGGCCGACGGGGCCGGGGGGACCCTAGGAGAGAGCCCCGAATTCGGGGGGTCAGGTCGGTGCAGGAGTAAAGGGAAGGGTGTGGAGCCGTGAGCTCCCGGTGTGGGGGTTCGAGGCTGGAGGTGCCCGGGGGGGGTGTCGGGAGCTCCTTGGGCTCTCGCCACCCCAAATGGCACCGTCAGGACTTACTCTGGGGCCGGAGGGACCAGCAGGACCAGCAGCGCCTTGGTCTCCAGAAGGACCCTGTGGAAGAAGCGAGGGGGGGCGGCTGCAGCAGGCTCAGCCCCAGCAAAGCCTCCGGGTGGGCTCGGGGGTCCCTCGGTGGCCGCAGAGACCCCCAAAGGAGCCGCATCCTGCGGCTGGGCTCAGCGCTGAGATCCCAAAACCAACTTACGGGGGGGCCAGGAAGACCCTGCAGTCCGGTGAAGCCGCGGTGGCCCTTCAGCCCTCGCTCTCCAGCCTCTCCAGTCTCACCTTTGTCACCGCGAGGCCCTTGGGGACCCTGGGAGCGGGGAAGGGGCCGCGTCAGGCTCGGGGTGGCAGACCCCTGCCCAAAGCACCCAGGACCCCATGTTTCACACGTGGGAGATGTCAGTGGGCACAGCACCACTCACCGGCATGCCTCGAGCGCCAGCAGGACCGGAGGGACCCATGGGCCCTTGTGCACCCTGCGGGGAGAAAAGGGGGAGTCAAAAGGAGCCGGGACGGGGGTCGTGCCAAGAGGTGCCAGCACCCCGAAACACCCACAGCCTCGGGGCCGGGATTTTGGGGGTTTGGGGGGCGTGGGAACCAGCCCCAGGCACCACGCTCCTGTTCCCAGCCCTGCTGGCATCTGTGACAGTGAAAAAAAAAAGTCTTAATGGGGCTTAATGACAGCTTTAAATACGCTCAGCCGGAGCATGGGAGCATGGAAGGAGCCCTGCAGATGCCCCGGCAGATTTTGCCTGCTCACAGCTCCCCCCGCTTGCTCTGAGGGGGCTCTGGGCACTGATTGCTCCTCGGGAGGATGCTCGGGAAGATGCAAACAGCTCCCGAGGCACCGCTGAATTAGCAGCAGCCGCTAACGGCACCGCCTGGCTCTGCCAATTACTCCGAGCAGCTAATTGCTCCTGGGGAACCGCTGTCATTTGCTTGCTTAATCTGTGCATGGGGTGGGTACCAGTTCCCGTACCGAGATCTTAAACCCAAGGAGCCCTGGCACTCACCGTCTCGCCTCTGTCTCCTTGTTTGCCGGTGGGACCGACGGGGCCGGGAGCGCCGGGGGCACCGGGAGCGCCGGGGGCACCCACGGGGCCGGTCTCGCCGCGATCGCCCTGCGTGCAGACAGCGGGGTGCTCAGATCCGTGCCAAACTTGGGGCTTTTTGGGGCACCGGGGTAGCCCACAGCAAACTCACCTTCACGCCAGCTGCGCCGTCTCTGCCTGGGGGGCCGTCAGCACCAGGGTTGCCCTGGGAGGAGAAGAGGAGAAATTAGCACCCTGGGATGAGCACCAAGTCACCTTTCAAGGCAAAAAAATGCTGGTGGAAAGGTGCCCGAGAGCTCCAGGAGCTGAGTTATGCCTGGGATGCTCAGCGATGCCCGGTGCAGCCGTGGCTGGAGGCACCGATCCGCTTCCCCAGGTTTTTTTTCCCCAAGGAGGGGTTCGCCTACCTCGCGCCCAGGCTCGCCAGCAGGACCTGTGAGACCGGGGGGACCCACGGGGCCAGGGGGGCCTCGGTCGCCTGCAGAGCCGGGTGCTCCTTGCTTTCCGGGTTCGCCCTAAACGAGGGGAAAAACAGATTTATTTTGAGGCTCCCAGACCCCGCTGCATCCACCCAGCCCCGATATTTCCCCGTCCCTTCTGCAGGGCTTGCACCAGCGGCTCCTGGTGGGGAGAAGCCGGCCCTGCACAACCCCACCCAGCACCCAGACACGGAGACCCCAGGGTGCTCGGGCAGCACCGAGGGGGCTGGTGGCCCCGAGACGTGCCCGGGGTGCTGCAGCCCCCGCGTTTCACCCCCCAGTGAGGGTTCACAGCCCCCAAATTTGACTCACCGATGGCCCTGGCAGCCCGGGGAAGCCTCTCTCGCCGCGCTGTCCGGGCAGACCGACGATGCCGCGCTGTCCTGCCAAGCCTTGGGGACCGGGGGGACCGTCGGGACCCTGCGGGGAGGCAGAGGGGGGGGCTCAGACCCTGTGGGATGGCACCACGCAGCCAGGGGAGCACAGAGAGAGGTGTTTCCCCCCTCTCCAAAAAGCTCACCGCAGGGCCGTCCTCTCCAGGTTCGCCTTTCTCGCCAGGGGGGCCAGCAGGGCCTTGGAGCCCGGGGTCTCCGGCACGGCCGGGGGGACCGGCGTCGCCACGAGCACCCTTGGGACCGTCCTTGCCAGCAGAGCCAGGGGGGCCGGGGGGGCCTGGGTTACCCTGCGGGGGAGGAAAACAAGGTTGGTGCAAACAGAGGAGGCTTCTCCACCTTCATCACCCACATCCCGGTGCTGCTCGGGGTCTGGCTCTGCTCCTGAGCCTCAAAACCCTGAGAAAAATCCCTTTTTAGGGGCTGAGGAATGGCCACGAGCAGCCTGGAGTCCCAGAGCCCCCGGGGGGATGCACCGTCCCCTCCGGCTGGCAGGGGGCAGGAGGGACCCAAACCCTGGGTGGGGGCGACCCCAGACACCCCCCGACTCACATTAGGGCCGGGTGGTCCCACGCGGCCGGCGGCTCCGGGGAATCCGGTGGCTCCCTGGGGAAGGAGAGGAGAAAGGTGGCTGAGATGTGACACCCCGGGGCTGCCCCTTCCCCAGCCCCCTGCCCACCCCCCCGATACTCACGGGGGGACCCTGAGCACCGCGGGCTCCTTTGGGACCAGTTACACCAGTGGGACCCTGGGGAGGAGAGAAAAGAGGGTTGGAAATGCTGCTGGGGGGCTGCGATGCCCGCAGCGGGGCCGTGTCGAGGCCATGCCCCAAATTTCGTGCCCCAAATTTGGGGGCTGTACCCACCTGGGGGCCGGGTGCGCCCGAGGGACCTTGGGGACCGGGAGCGCCGGCGTCACCCTTCTGCCCGGGCTCTCCTTGCTCGCCTTTGGCACCGGGTTGTCCGTCGGCACCCTGCACCGGGGGGGGGGAAAGCGGCCGCCGTGAGCGGGGAGAGGATGCTGGATGCGTGCCGGGGGGGGGGACAGGGCTAAATACTCACCGGGGGGCCGGCAAATCCAGCAGGGCCGGGGGCACCGGGCTCGCCACGCTCACCCTATTTGGGACAGATGCCGGGGTTAACGGTGGGGACGGGGGGAGCGCGGCCAGCGGGGTCACCGCCAGCACCCCTGGGGGCTGTGGGTGTTGCACTTACAGGGGCACCGCGGGCACCGGCAGCGCCAGAAGGACCGGGGGGGCCGGATTCACCCTGGAAAAGAGAGGATGGAGAGGTGGGGGCGTTGGGGGCATCTCCCCGGGGAGCACCGTGGGGGCGGCTCGGTGCAGCCGTGGGGCTGGCCGGGCTCTCACCTTCTCGCCGTTGGGGCCAGCGGGGCCGGGGGGGCCGATGGGACCGGTCAGACCCTACAGGAGAGAGAAAAATGAGGACGTGGCCCCCCCACCAGCACCCTCGGGTGGCCGCTCTCACCGTGTCCCCGTCCCACTTACGCGTGCGCCGTCCTTCCCTGGAGCTCCCTCGGGACCCTTCTCACCGACGTCTCCCTGCGGGGCGAGATGGAGGTGCCATGAGCCGAGCCCCGACACCCTTGGGGACACCCCCGGGGACACCCCCGGGGACACCCATGGGAGGTGTCACCTACCCGGTCACCCTTGGGGCCGGCGATGCCAGCTGCTCCTCTCTCTCCGGGCATTCCCTGCAGCCCTGGGGGTCCCTGGGCACCATTGGGGCCGGCCGGGCCGGTTGCACCCTAGAGCGGAGCAGAATTGGGGTCATCGGGGTGCTCACGGGGGCACGGATCCGTGGGGGGGGCACCGAGCCCCCTCCCAGCGGGTCCCCTCCTCACCCACCTTGGGTCCGTCGGTGCCTGGCGTGCCGGGGAGCCCGCGGGGACCCTGCAGCCCTTGTGCGCCGGGGGAGCCGCGCTCACCGGGGAAGCCGCGTTCGCCCTGGCGTGGGGGGGGGACAGCGTTAGAAAAAGGCCACGGTGGGGGTCGTGGGGGTGGGGGTCGTGGGGTCCTCGGTAAGGATGTCAGAGGGCAGAGCATCCATCCTGGAGGGGACTGGGGTGTACTGGGAGGACTGGGGATGCGCTGCGGTGAGGCTGAGCCACCGGGACTGGAGGAGCGTTGGGTGGGGGGGGACGGATTCTGCCCGTTCCCCCCCCCAGACCCCCCCATGGGACAGGGGGGGGTCCTGAACCCAATCCAGGAGCGGTACTTACTCTGGGACCGACGAGACCGGGGGCACCGGCTTCTCCGGGAACACCCTGCGGGGATGGGGGAAGAGCCGGGGGTCAGCACTGGGGGGGGGTCGGGGGGTGCTGAGCCCCCATGCGCAGCCGGGGGGGCGATGGGGAGGAAGGAAGGTGGGAGGGGGTCTCACCTGGTCTCCGGGTTTGCCGCTCTCTCCGGGGGGACCTGGTGGCCCGGGCAGCCCCTGGGGGGGCAAGAAGTGGGGTTAGGGGGGGTGCCCACGAGCATCACCCCCACCCCAGCACCCTGACCCCCCCCCGTGTGCCCCCACTCACCTGGAAGCCGGAGGGACCGGGGGCTCCTTGCTCTCCTCTCTCACCAGCGGGACCCTAGGGAAGGAGGGCGGTGATGACCCCGAAACCCCCCCCATGGTTTCAGACGGGGGGGGGGCTTCGCAGCCCTTCGCCCACCCCAAAATTTGGGGGAAAACCAAAATCACAGCGAGGCGTGGGGCAAAATCCCTGCACCCCGACCCCGGGGGTCTCGCCCACCCCAGATCCCCAGCATGTGGGGGGAGCGCCCAGATCTGGGGAGGGTGTGGGGGGGCTACGACCCCCAGCCCCGTGTTTCGGGCAGGTTTTGTCCCCAAAATGACACTGGTGACACTCACGGCAGGTCCGGGGGGGCCGGCAGCTCCCGTCTCACCATCCTTGCCAGGAAGACCCTGCGGAGGAGACCCCCCCCCCCCAAGCTCAGCTCCGTCCCGTGCCTCAGTTTCCCCACCCGGGGGCTGTTTCAGACGAAGAAGCCCCCAGGAGAGGTTTTGGGGAGGGGGGGGGCAGCAAAACCAACTCACCCGCAGCCCCGGGGCACCGGGCAGCCCTTTTTCGCCAGCTTTTCCAGGCTCACCCTAAAAGGGAGGAGAGGGGTGGCGGTGATGGAGGGGGGGGGCCTTGACCTCCGCAACCCCATTTTTTGGGGGGCAGAAAACACCAGAAAACGCCCCAAAACTTACGTTAGCGCCTTTAGGACCGGGGAAACCCATCACGCCGGGCTGCCCGCGGGCACCCTGAGGGCCGGGGGGGCCGGGGCGACCGTCCTCGCCGGGAGAGCCCTGTGGGGAGGGGGGGACGTCAGTGTGGGGTCACGGCATCCCCCCCTAACCCTAAACCTCGAGACCCCCGCCCCGTGGAGCATCACTTACGGTGGGGCCGACTTTGCCTTGAGGTCCAGCATCGCCGGGGCGGCCGGTGAGACCCTGGGGAAGCAAAATTGGGGGGGCTGCAGCGGGTGGTGCCTGGGGGGGGGCTGCGGACCCCCCCCAAAGAGCAGCTTTGGTGACCCCAAATGCTTCCCGGCTAAGCCCCGAGTGTTTTAGGTAGCCCCAAGGAGCGTCGTGGCAAACCCCAAAAAGCCCCGTGACTAATCCCAAATGCACCCAACCTCACCCCAAAGAGCACCTTAACCCCAAACGCACCTTAACCAGCCCCAAGGTGCATCTTAACCAGCCCCAAAGAGCACCTTAACCAACCCCAAAGAGCACCTCAACCAACCCCAAAAGCATCTCAGCTAACCCCAAAGGGCATCCCAACAGGAGCTGAACCAACCCCACCAAGCACCTTAATGCCCAAGAGCGTCTTGGATAACCCCAAGTGCTCCTGTGAACCAACCCCAAAGGCACTTTAACCAACCCAAAATGCTTTTTAACCAACCCAAAAGCTCCTGGAACATCCCCAAATGTTTCTTAACCAACCCCAAATGCCCCTTCATCAGCCCAAATGGACTTTGACCAAACCAAAATGCACTTTAACCAACCCAAATTCCCTTTAACCAACCCCAAATGCCCCTTAACCAACCCCAAATTCCCTATAACCAACCCTAAATGCCCTGTGACCAGCCCCAAATGCCCCTTAACCAATCCCAAATTCCCTGTGACCAACCCCAAATGCCCCTTAATCAGCCCAAATGGACGTTAACTAACCCAAATGCCCTTTACCCAACCCAAATGCCCCTTAACCAACCCCAAATTCCCTGTGACCAACCCCAAACGACCCTTAACCAACCCTAAATGCCCTTTACCCAACCCAAATGCCCCTTAACCAACCCCAAATGGATGTTAACTAACCCAAATGCCCTTTTTCCCAACCCAAATGCCCCTTAACCAACCCCAAATTCCCTTTTCCCAACCCCAAAGCTCCTGACCCGTCCCCAAGGAGCCTCCTTGCAGCCCACCCCCCATCCCCTCCATCCCCCTTCCCCATCCGAATCCCCCCAGCCCCCAGGAGCAGCCCCAGCCCCTGCCCCCCCCCCCCCCATAGCCACCCCCACCCCAGGGGGGGTTCAGGATGCGTCCCCCCCCCATCTCTTACCCTTGCTCCGGGCAGCCCGGGCTCTCCGGGACGCCCGGGGTCACCGGTGGCACCCTTGGGACCGGCGAGGCCAGCGGGGCCGCGTTCACCCGGAGCACCCTGTGCGGGGTTGGGGGGGGGGCACAGGGTGAGATTTGGGATCGCAGGGGGTGGGCAACACCCCCAGGACCCCCCCCCCCCCCACCCCATAACCCCGACGTCCCACCTTGGGTCCAGCCAGCCCGTCTTGCCCGGGGAAGCCGCGGTTGCCGGGAGCACCCTATGGAAAAAGGAGAGGAATTAAGGTAAGGTGAGGGTTTTTTTTTTTTGGGGTGGGGGGGGGCAGCGTCTCGCCGAGGGGTGGGGGCCACGCACCCTTTCTCCGGGGGGGCCCACGGGGCCGGCAGCACCGGGTTCCCCACGGGCTCCTCTCTTGCCTTCCTCCCCAGCCGGCCCGGGGGCACCTTGGGGTCCTGCGGGGCCCTAAGGAAAAAGAGCAAAATGGGTCAAAAAAGCAGCAATTTGGGATGGGAAAAGGGTTGGGGGGGGACAACCCGTGGACCCCCCCATTCCCCAAACCCCCGACCCGTGTGTCACGACGGCGCCGGGGCTCAGCGGCCCCCCGGCGGGGATCCGGCCCCGCGCATTGAGGCTGCTTAATGAAGCGACGGGGGAATGTCCCCGGCCCCCGGGGACGAGGGGGGGGCACGGCGCAAAACACAGCCCCTATTGTTCCCCCCCCCCCTTTTATGGGAGAAGAGGGGGGGGGGACGCTGCCCCTCGAGGGGCCTCGTTAGGGGAAGAGGCTCGTTAGCCGAGCCGGGTGGCTCGCCGCAGCGGGGTCTCCAGCGGGGTGGGGGCTGGATTTGTGTGTGTGTGTGTGTCCCCCCCCCAAAAAAAACCCCAAATCTCACCGTCTCGCCCTTGGGTCCTTGCTCGCCCTTGAAGCCCGCGATGCCGGGTTCGCCCTGGGGAGAGAGAGGGTGGGGGGCGACGGGGGGCTCGGTGCTGTTCCCGTTGGGGTTTCTGTCCCCGTCCCTGTCCCTATATGGGTCCCCGTCCCTGTCCCTGTCCCCATCTGCATCCCCATCTCCATCCCTGTCCCCCCCCCCCCATCCCTGACCCCATTCCCATCCCAAGCTGCATCCCTGGCCCCGTCCCCTTTCCTGTCCCCATCCCTGTCCCCTGTCCTCATTCCCTGTCCCCATCCTTGTCCCCATCCCTGTCCCCATCCCCTTTCCTGGCCCCATCCCTGTCCCCATCCCCTTTCCTGTCCCCATCCCTGTCCCCTGTCCCCATTCCCTGTCCCCATCCTTGTCCCTATCCCTGTCCCTGTCCCCTTTCCTGTCCCCTTCCCCGTCCCTGGCCCCATCCTCACCCCCTCTCCACCTTTGTCCCCACCCCATCTGTCCCCCGCCCCATCCCCACCTGCACCCCTGTCTCCATCCCTATTCCTGTCCCCACCCTAATCGGTGTCCCCCGTCCCTGTCCCCATGTCCTGAGCCCTGTCCCCATCCCCAGCCCTGTCCCAATCCCTTTTCCTGTCCCCATCTTCATCCCTGTCCCCCACCCCAGCCCCGTCCCCATTTCCTGTCCCCATTCCTCATTCCTGACCCCAACCTCAACCCCTCGTCCTCATCCCTGTGCCTGTCCCTATTGTCATCCCTGTCCCCATTGTCATCCCTGTCCCTATTGTCATCCCTGTCCCCATCCCTTTCCTCCCCCCCATGCTCATCCTCTTACCTTGCCCCTGTACCCACCCCCACCCCCATCCCATTCCCACCCCTCCCCATTTCCACCCCATCCCATCCCATCCCCATCCCCGTCCCCCCCCTCTGGGGACCACATTTGGGTCCCCTGGGGGTGACCCGAGGATGTTTGGGGGGGGTCAGGGAGCACCCAAAAGGGGGTCCAAGAATGGGGACAGATCCCAAAAAAGGGGGAGGAGCCTGGGGCGGAGTGGGCGGGGCCATCTGGCAGTGGGCGGGGCCTTTTTGGAAGTGGGCGGGGCCACAGCCAGGACCCTCTCGGGGGGCTCTGGGGGGGTCAGGGGGGGCTCTTACCGTCTGTCCCTTGGGTCCCAGCGGGCCGGTGGCACCTTGGGGTCCGGGGGGGCCGCGGGGGCCGGGGAAGCCGGGAGCGCCCGCGATGCCCGGGGCACCCTGCGGGCAGCCGGTGACCGTCATGGGGGGGGGCGGGGGGGGGGACACGGCACGGTGCCGTGCGCCCCCACGTCCCCAGGAACCTGCGTCCCCTGCGTCCGACAGCGCGGCCCCCAGCATCTCGTGTGTCCCCCCCACCCCGTGTCCTCCAGGACCCCACAACAGCCATCCCACACCCCCCAGTGTCCCCACACCCCCCCAGTGTCCCCATGCCCCGCAGTGTCCCCATATCCCTCAATGTCCCCACACCCCCCCAGTATCCCCATATCCCCCAGTATCCCCACTCCCCCCAGTGTCCCCATGCCCCCCAGTATCCCCATTATCTCCCAATTTCCCCATATCTCCCAGTATGCCCATATCTCCCAATGTCCCCATGCCCCCCCAGTGTCCCCATATCTCCCAGTATCCCCACGCCCCCCAGTATCCCCATATCTCCCAGTATCCCCTCGCCTCCAGTATCCCCATGCCCCCCCAGTGTCCCCATGCCCCCCCAGTGTCCCAGTATCCCCATGCCACCCAGCACCCCATGCGCTCCAGTGTCCCCATACCTCCCAGCATCCCCACATCCCCCAGTGTCCCCATGCCCCCTAATGTCCCCACACCCCCCAATGTCCCCATATCCCAAAATGTCCCCATACCCCCCAGTGTCCCCACACCCCCCAGCACCCCACATACACCTCCACACCCCCCATCACCCCCCATCACCCCCCAACCACCCCCCAGCGCCCTCCCACACCCCCCCGTCCCCCTCATCCCTATGACCCCGATGTCCCCACATGTCCCCCCCCCGTCCCCGTCCCCGTCCCCCACTCACCGCCGAGCCCTTGGCTCCGGGGATGCCGTCGGTGCCGGGGTTGCCCTACGGGACGGAGCAGTGAGCGCCCCCGTGCCTCAGTTTCCCCACCTCGAGCACAGCCCCCCCACCCCCCCGTGTGTGCCCCCAGCCCCACAGCTCCCAGGCTGCGGGTGGGGGGCACACGGGGGGGTCAAGCCACAAAGGAAGGGGGGGGGGGAAAGTCCCCAAAAGTGGGGGCACTTACGGGGGCGCCAGCGGGGCCGGGGGAGCCGGGGGTGCCGGATTCGCCGCGGGGACCTTGGGCACCCTCAGGACCTCGTGCGCCGGTGGGACCTGCTTCACCCTGCGGGGGGGGGTACGGGGGGGGGCACAGGGGTGAGGGGGGGGGATTTGGGGCGGCCGTGCCTCAGTTTCCCCCTCCCCTTCCCTCCCTGCACCCCCCCTGCGCTCAGCCCTTACCTTCGAGCCGGGGGCGCCGGGGAAGCCGGGGGCTCCGGCCGGGCCAACGGGTCCCTGGGGGGGGGGAGAAAAGTGTGGGGGGGCTGCCCCTATTGGGGGGGGGCACCCAGGGGACCCCAAATGGATTTGGGGTCCAGTGGGGGGGGGGCAAAAAGCCCTGTACTTACGGGGGGGCCAGCGGGGCCGGGGAGACCGTCGTTGCCGCGAGCACCCTGGGGGGAGACGGCAATGGGGGGGTCACGGGGGGGGGTTCAGGGCACCCCACGCCCCCCCCCCGCAGCCCCCTGCCCCACTAGGGGGGTGTCACTGGGGTGGGGGGGTCACCGGGGGGGTCTCGCACTCACCGCAGCGCCGGAGGGGCCGGGACGTCCTCGCTCTCCTGGCAGCCCGCGGGGACCCTGGGGGGGGGGGGCACACGGCGTCACATTGGGTTTATTGGGGGGGGGGGGCACACAAACAGCCCCCCCTCCACCCTCCCCACCTCCCCCGTGCCTCAGTTTCCCCGTGTCCCAGCCCCGATGCTCACCATGGGGCCGGGGGAGCCGTTCTCGCCGGGGGAGCCGGATTCGCCCTGTGGGGGGGGAAAAGAAAATGAGCCTGGGGGGGCAAAAAAATGGGGGGGGGCACACCCC